>NW_011495049.1:9677152-9677892 GCF_000754665.1 Bison bison bison | reverse complement strand
GGCTCAATAAAGGACAGAAATGGTATGGACCTAACAGAAGCAGAAGATATTAAGAAGAGATGGCAAGAATACACAGAGGAACTGTACAAAAAAGATCTTCACGACCCAGTTAATCATGATGGTGTGATCACTGACCTAGAGCCAGACATCCTAGAATGTGAAGTCAAGTGGGCCTTAGAAAGCATCACTACGAACAAAGCTAGTGGAGGTGATGGAATTCCAGTTGAGCTATTTCAAATCCTAAAAGATGATGTTGTGAAAGTGCTGCACTCAATATGCCAGCAAATTTGGAAAACTCAGCAGTGGCCACAGGACTGGAAAAGGTCAGTTTTCATTCCAATCCCAAAGAAAGGCAATGCCAAAGAATGCTCAAACTACCGCACAATTGCACTCATCTCACACGCTAGTAAAGTCATGCTCAAAATTCTTCAAGCCAGGCTTCAGCAATATAATGAACCGTGAACTTCCTGATGTTCAAGCTGGTTTTAGAAAAGGCAGAGGAACCAGAGGTCAAATTGCCAACATCCGCGGGGTCATGGAAAAAGCAAGAGAATTCCAGAAAAACATCTATTTCTGCTTTATTGACTATGCCAAAGCCTTTGATTGTGTGGATCACAATAAACTGTGGAAAATTCTGAAAGAGGTGGGAATACCAGACCACCTGATCTGCCTCTTGAGAAATTTGTATGCAGGTCAGGAAGCAACAGTTAGAATTGGACATGGAACAACAGACTGGTTCC
>NW_011495049.1:9672772-9676828 GCF_000754665.1 Bison bison bison | reverse complement strand
AACATTCAGAAAACGAAGATCATGGCATCCGGTCCCACTACTTCATGGGAAATGATGGGGAAACAGTGGAAACAGTGTCAGACTTTATTTTTCTGGGCTTCAAAATCACTGCAGATGGTGACTGCAGCCATGAAATTAAAAGACACTTACTCCTTGGAAGGAAGGTTATGACCAACCTAGATAGCATGTTCAAAAGCAGAGACATTACTTTGCCAACAAAGATTCGTCTAGTCAAGGCTATAGTTTTTCCAGTGGTCATGGATGGATGTGAGAGTTGGACTGTGAAGAAGGCTGAGAGCTGAAGAATTGATGCTTTTGAACTGTAGTGTTGGAGAAGACTCTTGAGAGTCCCTTGGACTACAAGGAGATCCAACCAGTCCATTCTGAAGGAGATCAGCCCTGAGATTTCTTTGGAAGGAATGATGCTAAAGCTGAAACTCCAGTACTTTGGCCACCTCATGCGAAGAGTTGACTCATTGGAAAAGACTCTGATGCTGGGAGGGATTGGGGGCAGGAGGAAAAGGGAACGACAGAGGATGAGATGGCTGGATGGCATCACTGACGCTATGGACGTGAGTCTGGGTGAACTCCAGGAGTTGGTGATGGACAGGGAGGTCTGGCGTGCTGCGATTCATGGGGCCGCAAAGAGTCAGACACGACTGAGCGACTGATCTGATCTGATCTGACATGTAACTTTGTTCTGTATTTTCCAAGTCTCTTCTAAATGTGTTAATATATTTTAGTAATTTATAAAAGAAAAACAACAACGAAAAAGGAATAGTGCCCTACTATTTTATTTTTCTCATATTAAACTCCAGGGATGTCAGTGCAGATAGGGGAGCTATGATCCCAGCCTTCTTCCAATTACTGTTTCACATTACAGGGTCTATCTTCCCAAGATCTCATATTCCACGATGACTGCCTCAAATTACAATTACCCAGAAAAATGTGGTTTCTGGTATTCTGTGTTATAAATAACCCTGTAATGAATTCATTTACAAGTAAACTTATGTTTATATCTCTCATTTTTCCTCAGAATAAATTCCTAGTGCCAAATGTCATGCAGAAAAGGTGTAACAAATTACAGCTTTACCAGCCGCACATAATAGTACCTGTTTTGTCAACACATGCCCTTGACAAAATTGAGCATGCCATTCCCTCAATTATTCGACAAGAAAAAATGTTTTTTGGTAATTTTAATTTTTATTTCTTCGGTCTTAAGTGACCTTGAACAACTTTTATGAATATTAACTACTCGTATTTATTCTATTGCAAATTGTTCTGGTACTCTGATAATTTGTCTGAAGTGGGAATGAGAAAGTTATATGAAAACACTTTGCATATTGTAAGATGACCTATAAATATGAGATGCCATTAGTGTCATTTTAATAACAATAATGTCTTCACTTTCTACTTTTAGGACTCTTGTTCAGATCAGGTGAAATACTAAATGCAACAATGCTTTAAAAACTTTTATTTTATATGGAGAATACATTTGCTACTGCTGCTGCTAAGTCGCTTCAGTCGTGTCCAACTCTGTGCGACCCCATAGACGGAAGCCCACCAGGCTCCCCCGTCTATTGGATTCTCAAGGCAAGAACATTGGAGTGGGTTGCCATTTCCTTCTCCAATGTGTGAAAGTGAAAAGTGAAAGTGAAGTCACTCAGTCGTGTCCGACTCTTAGCAACCCAACAGACTGCAGCCTACCAGGCTCCTCCGTCCAAGGGATTTTCCAGGCAAGAGTACTGGAGTGGGTTGCCGTTGCCTTCTCCGGGAGAATACATTTAAATGTACTCAAAAGTTGCTTAATTTACTGATTTATTAACACGGAAGATCTCTTAAGGAAGGTAAGATACCAGTTTTATCACTGTTGCATCTCCATACTGATATTAGTTCAGGGTAAGGGAAAAGTAAGTTTTTCTAAATTTCCCCCAAAAGCAGCATTAGCAGGAGGGGAAACAGATTTAGGGTGGGGGAGGAAACAAGGCTTGAAAAAGAAATGGAGCTACTTTCTAGACTTCTAATTATCACATTCATTTTTTAAACTGATCTCACCTCTCTTCTGAAAGAAAATAAAAGATAAGACATAGGAATTCTCCTAATATTCCTCTTCTTCCCTGGTGGCTCAGACAGTAAAGCATCTGCCTGCACCTCAGGAGACCCGGGTTCTATCCCTGAGTTGGGAAGATCCCCTGGAGAAGGAAATGGCAACTCACTCCAGTACTCTTGCCTGGAAAATTGCGTGGACTGAGGAGCCTGGTGGGCTACAGTCCATGGGGTCGCAAAGAGTCAGACAAGACAGAGATTTCACTTTCACTTTCTTTCTCTCTTTTAAGTTATCTAACCTGATGCAACCCCATGTCCAAGGAGTGGTGGCAGCACGGGCGCAGGAGGGCCAAGAGGAGCTTCTCCACGTTGAAGGTCAGGAGGGGCGGCTGTGAGGAGATACCCCTCATCCAAGATAAGGAGCAGTGGCTGCGCTTTGCTGGAGCAGCCTGAAGAGATACCACATGTCCAAGGTAAGAGAAACCCAAGTAAGATGGTAGGTGTTGCGAGAGGCATCAGAGGGCAGACACACAAATCATAATCACAGAAAACTAGTCAGTCTAATCACACAGACCACAGCCTTGTCTAACTCAATGAAACTAAGCCATGTCGTGTGGGGCCACCAAGATGGGCAGGTCAAGATGGAGAGGTCCGATAGAATGTGGTCCACTGGACAAGGGAATGGCAAACCACTTCAGTATTCTTGCCTTGAGAACCCCATGAACAGTATGAAAAGGCAAAATAATAGGATACTGAAAGAGGAACTCCCCAGGTCAGTAGGTGCCCAAATTGCTACTGGAGATCAGTGGAGAAATAACTCCAGAAAGAATGAAGGGATGGAGCCAAAGCAAAAACAATACTCAGCCGTGGATATGACTGGTGATAGAAGCAAGGTCCAATGCTGTAAAGAGCAATAATACATAGGAACCTGGAATGTCAGGTCCACAAATCAAGGCAAATTGGAAGCAGTCAAACAGGAGATGGCAAGAGTGAAAGTCGACATTCTAGGAATCAGCAAACTGAAATGGACTGGAATGGGTGAATTTAACTCAGATGACCATTATATATAGTACCCTGCACAGGAATCCCTTAGAAGAAATGGAGTATCCATCATGGTCAACAAAAGTTTGAAATGCAGTACTTGGATGCAATCTCAAAAATGACAGAATGATATCTGTTCGTTTCTAAGGCAAACCATTCCATATCACAGTAATCCAAGTCTATGCCCCAACCAGTAACACTGAAGAAGCTGAAGTTGAACGGTTCTATGAAGACCTACAAGACCTTTTAGAACACCCAAAAAAGACGTCCTTTTCATTATAGGGGGCTGGAATGCAAAAATAGGAAGTCAAGAAACATCTGGAGTAACAGGCAAATTTGGCCTTGGAATACGGAATGAAGCAGTGCAAAGGCTAATGACGTTTTGCAAAGAGAATGCATTGGTCATAGCAAACACCCTGTTCCAACAACACAAGAGAAGACTCTACACGTGGACATCACCAGATGGTCAACACCGAAATCAGATTGATTATATTCCTTGCAGCCAAAGATGGAGAAGCTCTATACAGTCAGCAAAAACAAGACCAGGAGCCAACTGTGGCTCAGATCATGAGCTTCTTATTGCCAAATTCAGACTTAAATTGAAGAAAGTAGGTAAAACCACTAGACCATTCAGTTCAGTCACTCAGTCATATCTGACTCTTTGCAACCCCATGAATCCCAGCATGCCAGGCCTCCCTGTCCATCACCATCTCCCAGAGTTCACTAAAACTCATTTCCATTGAGTTGGTGATGCCATCCAGCCATCTCATCCTCTGTCATCCCCTTTTCCTCCTGCCACCAGTTCCTCTCAGCATCAGAGTCTTTTCCAATGAGTCAACTCTTCACATGAGATGGCCAAAGTACTGGAGTTTCAGCTTTAGCATCATTCCTTTCAAAGAAATCCCAGGGCTGATCTCTTCAGAATGGACTGGTTGGATCTCCTTGCAGTCCAAGGAACTCTCAAGAATC
>NW_011495049.1:9670696-9672456 GCF_000754665.1 Bison bison bison | reverse complement strand
TCTGCATATCCAAGGTTATTGATATTTCTCCCGGCAATCTTGATTCCAGCTTGTGTTTCTTCCAGCCCAGGGTTTCTCATGATGTACTCTGCATATAAGTTAAACAAGCAGGGTGACAATATACAGCCTTGATGAACTCCTTTTCCTATTTGGAACCAGTCTGTTGTTCCATGTTCAGTTCTAACTGTTGCGTCCTGACCTGCATATAGGTTTCTCAAGAGGCAGGTCAGGTGGTCTGGTATTCCCATCTCTTTCAGAATTTTCCACAGTTTATTGTGATCCTCACAGTCAAAGGCTTTGGCATAGTCAATAAAGCAGAAATAGATGTTTTTCTGGAACTCTGTTGCTTTTTCCATGATCCAGAAGATGTTGGCAATTTGATTTCTGGTTCCTCTGCCTTTTCTAAAGCTAGCTTGAACATCTGGAAGTTCATGGTTCACGTATTGCTGAAGCCTGGCTTGGAGAATTTTAAGCATTACTTTACTAGAACGTGAGATGAGTGCAATTGTGTGGTAGTTTGAGCATTCTTCGGCATTGCCTTTCTTTGGGATTGGAATGAAAACTGACCTTTTCCAGTCCTGTGGCCACTGCTGAGTTTTCCAAATTTGCTGGCATATTGAGTGCAGCACTTCCACAGCATCATTTTTCAGGATTTGAAGTAGCTCAACTGGAATTCCATCACCTCCACTAGCTTTGTTCATAGTGATGCTTTCTAAGGACCACTTGACTTCGCATTCCAGGATGTCTGGCTCTAGGTCAGTGATCACACCATTGTGATTATCTTGGTCATGAAGATCTTTTTTGTACAGTTCCTCTGTGTATTCTTGCCACCTCTTCTTAATATCTTCTGCTTCTGTTAAGGTCCATACCATTTCTGTCCTTTATTGAGCCCATCTTTGCATGAAATGTTCCCTTGGTATCTCTAATTTCCTTGAAGAGATCCCTAGTCTTTCCCATTCTGTTGTTTTCCTCTATTTCTTTGCATTGATCACTGAAGAAGGCTTTCTTATCTCTTCTTGCTATTCTTTGGAACTCTGCTTTCAGATGCTTTTATCTTGCCTTTTCTCCTTTGCTTTTTGCTTCTCTTCTTTTCACAGATATTTGTAAGGCCTCCTCAGATAGCCATTTTGCTTTTTTGCATTTGTTTTCCATGGGGATGGTCTTGATCCCTGTCTCCTGTACAATGTCATGACCTCAGTCCATAGTTCATCAGGCACTCTATCAGATCTAGTCCCTTAAATATATTTCTCACTTCCACTGTATAATCATAAGGGATTTGATTTAGGTCATACCTGAATGGTCTAGTGGTTTTTCCCTACTTTCTTCAATTTCAGTCTGAATTTGGCAATAAGGAGTTCACGATCTGAGCCGCAGTCAGCTCCCGGTCTTGTTTTTGTTGACTGTATAGAGCTTCTCCATCTTTGGCTGCAAAGAATATAATCAATCTGATTTCGGTGTTGACCATCTGGTGATGTCCATGTATAGAGTCTTCTCTTGTGTTGTTGGAAGAGGGTGTTTGCTATGACCAGTGCGTTCTCTTGGCAAAACTCCATTAGCCTTTGTGCTGCTTCATTCCGTATTCCAAAGCCAAATTTGCCTGTTACTCCAGACGTTTCTTGACTTCCTACTTTTGCATTCCAGTCCCCTGTAATGAAAAGGACATCTTTTTTGGGTGTTAGTTCTAAAAGGTCTTGTAGGTCTTCATAGAACCATTCAACTTCAGCTTCTTCAGCATTACTGGTTGGGGCATAGACTTGGAT
>NW_011495049.1:9638562-9670596 GCF_000754665.1 Bison bison bison | reverse complement strand
AACAGAGATCATTCTGTCATTTTTGAGATTGCATCCAAGTACTGCATTTCAAACTCTTTTGTTGACCATGATGGCTACTCCATTTCTTTTTAGGGATTCCTGCCCGCAGTAGTAGATATAACTCAGTGGTCATCTGAGTTAAATTCATGTATGGATGTGTGAGTTGGACTGTGAAGAAAGCTGAGCGCTAAAGTATTGATGATTTTGAACTGTGGTGTTGGAGAAGAGTCTTGAGAGTCTTGGACTGCAAGGAGATCCAATCAGTCCATTCTAAAAGAGATCAGCCCTGGGTGTTCTTTGGAAGGAATGATGCTAAAGCTGAAACTCCAGTACTTTGGCCACCTCATGCAAAGAGTTGACTCATTGGAAAAGACTCTGATGCTGGGAGGGATTGGGGGCAGGAGGAAAAGGGGACGACAGAGGATGAGATGGCTGGATGGCATCACTGACTCAATGGACATGAGTCTGAGTGAACTCCGGGAGTTGGTGATGGACAGGGATGCCTGGCATGCTGGGATTCATGGGGTCGCAAAGAGTCAGAAGCGACTGAGCGACTGAACTGAACTGAACCTGATGTGAAGAGCTGACTCGTTGGAAAAGACCCTGATGCTGGGAAAGATTGAGGGCAGGAGGAGAAGGGGACGACAGAGGATGAGATGGTTGGATGGCATCACCAACTCAATGGACATGGGTTTGGGTGGACTCCAGGAGTTTGTGATGGACAGGGAGGCCTGGTGTGCTGCGGTTCACGGGGTCTCAAAGAGCTGGACACAACTGAGCAACTGAACTGAACTGAACACTACATATGTCATTATTTGCCTTCCTGTGTACTTAGGATAGTAGATGGTCCTCTATACATTCCCTGTAGAAGCTCTTTTCTAGCCGAGGCTACAACTAATTTGCATGATTCTGTCTCTCAAATAGGGTGTGTTTGTTTGTGTATGTATGTATAGTCACTCAGTCCTGTCTGACTCTCTGTGACTCTCCAGGCAAGAATACCGGAGTGGGTTGCCATTCCCTTCTCCAGGAGATCTTCCCAACCCCAGGGATCGAACCCATATCTCCCGCATTGCAGGCAGATTTTTTACTATCTGAGCCATTAGGGAAGCCCCTCCAACTAAATCTCACTATAGACCAGCTAACAGTCATTCATTTCAAACAAAACCTAAATTCACCAGTCGTTTTCTACATTTCAGTGTCCCTTAAGCAAACACATTTATACTAACATTTTGCAAAGGCAAAACATCCTTCTTGTGACAATCAACATTTCAAATGCATATAATTCACAGTAACAGGATATGATTTGGACCCAAAGAGATAATGGTAACATCATCTTATTCTGATTTATAAATCTTAATATATTCTGATTATTCTGGTTTATTTCAAAGTAGTATCAACCATGTTTCTTTAAATTATATGTGATTATCAGAATTTGAATTAATCTATGGGACTTTGACTATGAGTATTTTTATTCATGGTTTTTTTGTTTTTTTTTGCATTACTTGACTTGTCATGTTGTCGCTTATTTCGTGGGCTTGGTAAGATATTAAGCAAAAGACATTAGAGGATAAAAGACATTAAATAATTCTAATATTAAATATGTTTTACAGGAAGTGAAATGAGTAAGTTTTTCCAAAAATGAATATTCTTAAATAAATCATAATTATTTTTCTGGAGAAAAATCCAAGATAATTTAGTCCTTGGCTACTGAAAGTTATATCTCCCTGTCTGGGAGCTATGAAGTATTTCCTAAATGGCGCTGGAACTAAAGAATATAGAGCACAATATCTGCATGAAGGGAGGTTCTTTGTGCAGTCAGGAAAAATAAGAACAATGATTCAAGTGCCATCTATAGGAAGTGTTAAAGTATGGTAAGAAACCTTGCAGCTTTGAATGAAAAATAACCTTTAAGTAATATATTTCTTATGCAAAATAAGTTAAGCCTTAATTCTGAAATGATTAAAAATTTCTCATGCAAGGAAAACTCTGACTTTACTTCTGACCTCTCCTGCTGTTATTGTTGGCTTTGTCTACAGGTCGTCTTCACTCCGGGTCCATCGCAGTGACTGAGTGTGGCTGAACGTCTGATGCATTCGTTGCAATCTTTTCATGCTGAGGATGTGTTATGAGCGCTGCCGTTAACAGCTGTGATTGTTGTTTGTAATTATCTCCATTTTCCTCATAGGTGGTCTCTTACTGCTACAGCTTCCAAGCAATCATCTACAATATTGAGTTCTCTTAAAACTGTGATGCTCAGGACTGACCTGCTTCCCACTTTATTTGTCTCCATTAGGAAAAAAAAGAGCTTAATGACTGCAAATATCAAATGTGTATTGTTGAAGCTGCTGCCATACAATATGTGAAATGGGGAATACTGATTATTACTTTGATGTTTAAATAAGATAAATGTTTGATATTAAGCTGAAGGAAGACTAAGGCTAAGATGACAAGTTATATCTTGACTGAAAATTCTGACTGAGAGTGGCTGCCTTTGCTCCTGAAGATTGTGAATCTGCATTTAGAAAACGTATCCTAGAATTAAAAGCAGTTAATTATTTATTAGCAGTGTCTACTCACAGTGCATGGGTGGTGATTCAAATCTATTCATTTGGGCTAATGGATTCTAGACAAATCTGATTGTCATTGAGAGTGTTTTATTATCTGTGTAATAAATTACTTTTAAAATCTAGCAGCAAGCAGTGTAATGTATACAGGTATAGTTAACTCTATTCCTCAAGGTGGGGCATTCAGCTACCATTTGAAGTAGATTAAAGAGGAATCCATACACTGGAAGTGCACTTAAGCCCTTCAAATATTTTACCAAAAGCTTTACAAGAAATCTTACTAATCACAAAGAAATCTTAGTAAATTTTCATTGCTGACAAGGAACTCTACTCAATGACCTATACAGAAATAGAATCTAAAAAAAAGAGTGGGTGTATGTATATGTATAACTGATCCACCTGAAACTAATCCAACATTGTAAATCAGCTATACTCCAATAAAATTAATTCAAAGAAAGAATGAACAGACATTGATTGATGTAATAAATCATCTGCAAAAAAAGCTTGAAATATCTCCTATGGGAGAGTTGTTTTCAGCTTTTATTTGAGGCAGGTAGCAAATGTAATAAATAACTCTTAAACTTGAAATTGAAGAAAGTAATTTGCTTCTGGTAGAACGCCTATCCAATATCCTTCCTGTAACTTCTAGCCACATGATTGAAAAATATAATGGCAAATGTGTATTACCTTTAAAAAAAAAAAAGTCTTGGTGCCGAAATGTATGGTTTCTGAAACATGTGATTGGCTAGAGAGTATACGAGACTAAATAAAGGAAGCATTAAAGTTCGACAAATCTAAATTGGGCATCACTGGCACCTTAAGGGTCTAACAGCCTTGGGCCACTGTTTCAAGGACAGCTTTGTCATTTGACCCCAGGAAGTGTTGGTTGAACCCACCTCTGGTTGAATCTTTTAGTGAGATGCCTGTCAGAGGGGCTGAGGACAGAAAGGTGGATATTCCAGAAGTAATAAGAAAGGATTACATGATTCTATTCGCTCCTGTATGCTACCATTAGGCAGAATTAGGGTTGAGGTTCAGACTTGTATTTATCGTAAAATATAACCTGGTAACACAAAAGTGGGAATACGTAGTCTTCACATATTCCTATTCATTGGAGGTGATATTGCTGGCCAGCCAAATTGGTTTAGATGGAGAAGGCAATGGCACCCCACTCCAGTACTTTTGCCTGGAAAATCCCATGGACGGAGGAGCCTGGTAGGCTGCAGTCCATGGGGTCGTTAAGAGTTGGACATGACTGAGTGACTTCGCTTTCACTTTTCACTTTCATGCGTTGGAGAAGGAAATGGCAACCCACTCCAGTATTCTTGCCTGGAGAATCCCAGGGATGGGGGAGCCTGGTGGGCTTCCGTCTATGGGGTCACACAGAGTCGGACACGACTGAAGTACTTAGCAGCAGTTCACAGAAGGGGCTACTCTTTTAAGATGGCTTATCCCATCTCCCTACTTTTCTTTTTTCCTTTTTCTCTGATACATTTTATGTGTAATGTTTTGTTGAAAATTATCCTCTCCTCCATTATCATTCTCTGTACTTGTTCCAAGCTTTTTTTTTTTTATCTATACCATTTAATGAGGCATTTTAATAGCACATGTTTCAAATGGAGTGATGACAAATTCTCTTATGGGTTTAGACTCACAGAATTTACAGTTATTGAAGTCTGCATAAGTGTCTCAATATACTAAAGGGATATCCGTCATTTTTTCCCAAGCTGAAAGGCCAACAGCCTGCCATTGTCAGATATCTGAGCCACTTGAGGAAGAACAGTACACCACATTGGTTCTAGGACACAGTTTTGAAAGACCGGCTGTGAGCCACTGCCAAATACAGAGCAGGGCTGGTCACATTAATGAAAAGATAGCTTCTCTTTAGTCTTGCTAGTTAGTAGGCCTAGATAGCTTTGCTGGCAGCAGAACAGAATTTCAGACATTTTATCTTTTTGGTATGACACAAGACATGTATGAATTCTGCATTTAATTTCCCAGCTTTGCCTATAAAAGACATTTTTGGTTGGGTAACTATCTGCTGTTATCTTTATTTCCCCAGCCTTCACCTTATATTCGGTGACAGGTTAACAAACCTTTTAAACTTCTACTTTCAAAGGTCCAGTCTAGGTAATAACAAAGTATTAATAGTTGATATCAGACTAACCCTGCCACAGAGAACAATGAAAATTTTAGACAAATTATGAAAAACAACTATTTGAAAGCAATGGAGAGGGACCAAAAACAGGCAGAAACCAAAGAAGCGGGTGCTACACTGACAGACATGCATATTTAGACAGCTTTTCCTCTAAAGGAAATTCTCAATAGCGCATGGCAGCAGATAGACTCAAGCAGAAAGCTTCACTCTGAGAATGAGGCGTCACAGGATAGAGTTCAATTAAAGTGAAAACTGTCTTATATAAACATTAATAAAATCTAAAGAACTTATGTTTGTCACATTACCTGGAAACATTTACTATGCAGAAAAATAATCACTTTGGACATATCTTTCAGACAACTGAATATTTAAGAAGAATGTTAAACATATTTTATAAATTCGGCTAAATATGTTTAAAGGTGTTTATTAGTTAACTAAATTTGAAACAATACAAAAATGTTAGTCAAAAGTTTGCTGGACTTAGAAATTACAATAGTAAGATTTGTAAGCTAAAAACAATAATTTGTTCTTAAGGAAATACTAGGTTTTGAACTTGTGACTTTAATAAGTTGAATTCTAGTTATAGGAACCAAAAATTAAGCTCTGAGTAGTTTATCTATGAAAAAAAGAAGAGTCTTCAAAGATAGGAAAGATCTTACACAATCAGAGAGGAGAGCAAGACTATTGCCGAGGGTGCAAGATGGGAGGTCAAAGTTCAAACAAATGGACAACAGGGAATCTGAAGAAGCAGAGGAACCAGAAGGAAGAAGGCAGGAAGAGCCCAAAGATAGGAAAAACAGGAAGGATCTCTGTCACCCTTTGTCTTAGCCAGGAAATATACACACATATTAGATATAGATGAAGAAAAAAAAAAAAAAGGCAGTAGCAAGCCCTTCTTCCTGTTCATGAAGCCAGAATATGTGGGATACTGCCACCACCCAGCTGCAGGGGAAAGTGAAGAGCCACTAGGAAAAACTGCGCCGAAGTGAACTGATGAAACCCTACAGATCCATCGTTATCCAATCTTTGAAAATAGCTATTTTTGTTCTACAGCAGAATGTTAAGCAGAGTTTGGACAATGAAATGTACTGCAAAGTGATAAAGGGAAAAATACCAACAAGGAGATCTATGCAAGCTATTAGATTATTCCTTCCTTGAAATACCAAGACTCCCAGAGCCAATTTAATTGTACTCCTGCAGAACATGTTATCCCCTGTGAGCAGAACTGCTTTTCCTTTACCATGTGATTCCTGACTTCACTTTTTATCCTTAATGCTCCCACAGATAGCAATAGACATGAGAACCTACCACAGTTACATGAATGTTTGTTTTAAAATCCACCTTAACTTGTTTTGGCAAGAGCAAAATTTATATTTAAAATAAAATACAGATTATTGAACAATAGAATCCTACCTTAAATTATTTCCATACCAATCTTGAACTATATTTTCTTTATATTAAAGAAATTATATTTCTCCATGGTGTGTTAGAATTTTCTCACTATGATGGAAAACTCACTGAAAATAGATTTTATCTGATTATTAACTTGTCCCACCTGGTAATGTTGGGATGCTTAAAAATGTTATTGTTGCTCAAGTAATGATGTTTTTGCATGTTCAGCTACACATGTCATCAAAAGCAGGAAGACATATAGTCACTGGCGAGCTGGGGCTTCAACATATGAATATGGGGCGACGATTCAGTCCATAACATACGATCCAGATGTTTAGCATTTTTAATCAATGTCCCCACAAAATTCCTCCCTTCTAGTTACTTTAGCTGTACGACTCAGTAAAACAACTCTTTTTTTCAATTAGTTGATTGATCCACCCCACTGTGCAACTTCAGTCAGCGACTCTTTGCGACCCCATGAATCGCAGCACGCCAGGCCTCCCTGTCCATCACCAACTCCCGGAGTTCACCCAGACTCACGTCCATCGAGTCACTGTGCAGCTTGCAGGATCTCTTTTCTCCAAACAGGGATTGAACCTCAGGCCATGGCAGTGAAGGTGCCGAGTCCTAACCACTGGACCACACTCTGAAATATTAAATTCCTAATTTCCTCTAAAAACAGCACTGTCAGGTAGAACAAAGCTACTATAATCCTAACTCTAGCTCAGTGTTTGCTTGCATGCACACTTAGTCACTTCAGTTGTGTCCGACTCTGACCCGCCCTATGGACTGTGGCCTGGCAGGCTCCTCTGTCCATGGGATTTCCAAGGCAAGAATACTGGAGTGGGTTGCCATGCCCTCCTCCAGGAGATCTTCCCCACCCCGGGACTGAACCTGTGTCTCTTATGTCTCTTGCTTCGGTAAAGTAGAGGTGAGTTCTTAACCACTCGTGCCACCTGGGAAACCCAAGAATACTGGAGTGGGTAGCCGTTCCTTTCTCCAGGGGATTTCCCAACCCAGGGATTGAACCTGGGTCTCTTGCACTGCAGGTGGATTCTTTACCATCTGAGCCACCAGGGAAGTCTTATATCCTACTAAAGTAGGGCTTCCCTGGTGGCACAGATAGTAAAGAATCCACCTGCAATGCAGGAGACCTAGATTCAATCCCTGGGTTGGGAAGATCCCCCAGAGAATGGAATGGAAACCCACTCCAATATTCTTGCCTAGAGAATTCCATGGACAGAAGAGCCTAGTGGGCTATAGCCGATAGGGTCACAAAGAGTCAGAAATGACTAAAAGACTAACACTTACACTTTTCAAAGTATTTCTGGAAAACCAGATGGTCAAAGGCAGGGACCATTGTTTCAGACCATAGTCACACAACAACTAAATTAGAATTATCATAGGAAGTTTTCTCAAAATATACCTGTCTTTCTCAATAATCTCTCCCATTATGAAAAGTTATATGTGAGTATCTGTATGTACTAGTAAAAGATCTTCCTAGATTTCTCTCATACCTTTATTTTCCTTTCACAAGATTATACAGCAAATATTTCTCTGATAGACCCACTCACTGCCAGAGTTTTCCAACAGTTGAACCAGATACCTCTTTATCTTCCAAGTCTGTAAGCAAATCATTTTACAAAGGAGAAAATTTTTTAAAAACTAATCAGACTGGTATCTGATATATTGGTGCCATTTAGTTTTACAAATACTTCTAAAAAAAATAACTTTTACTGAATCCAGTAGTTGTAGTTCATTTTCTACTACAATGATAAAGTCTCTTTGTTCCTTTTCAAAGCACATCCTGCTGCTGCCGCTGCTAAGAAGTCGCTTCAGTCGTGTCCGACTCTGTGCGACCCCATAGACAGCAGCCCACCAGGCTCCCCCGTCTGCGGGATTCTCCAGGCAAGAACACTGGAGTGGGTTGCCATTTCCTTCTCCAATGCATGAAAGTGAAAAGTGAAAGTGAAGTCGCTTAGTCGTGTCCGACTCCTAGCGACCCCATGGACTGCAGCCCACCAGGCCCCTCCATCCATGGGATTTTCCAGGCAAGAGTACTGGAGTGGGCCTTCTCCATTTCAAAGCACATGAGCAGTGTATAATTCTAGAAAAACAAATTGAATGAAAAGTACACTGGCCATGTTAACACGTGCTATTGTGCTTAGTCACTCAGTCATGTCTGACTCTTTTCAACCCCATGGACTGTAGCCTTCCAGGCTCCTCTGTCCATGGGATTCTCCAGACAAGAATACTGGAGTGGGTTGCCATATCCTCCTCTAGGGGATCTTCCCAACCCAGGGATCGAACACAGGTCTCCCACATTGCAGGTGGATTCTTTACCATCTAAGCCACCAGGGAAACCCACATTAACATATCAAAGTCATAATGATGCAAAAAGAACATCAAAAGGGAAAAAGTGCATTGACTCACAAATGTTGACTAGGACTTGAAGAATCTATGTACTATTCAATATAATAAATAAGTTACAAAATCCACTTTGAAAAAAAAATATTTATATATGCTAGTTTACATATAAAATCAGTGGAGCTGGCTGGTAGGCTGGTGTGAAGTGAAAGTGTTAATCGCTCAGTCATGTCTGACTCTTTGCCACCCCATGGATTGTAGCCCACCAGGCCCCTCTGTCCGTGGAATTCTCCAGGCAAGAATACTGGAGTAGGCAGTCATTCACTTTTCCAGGGGATCTTCCCCACCCAGGGATCAGACCCACATCTCTTGCATTGGCAGGCAGATTCTTTACCACTGAGCCACCAGGGATGGTTCATAAAAACTGACATTAAAATTTTAGGAACTTTGCTAGCTGGTTGTTAAAGCATTGGTTGGTTGAAATGGATGAATCTGGAAGTATTTATAACACAAAAATAAGCAACTTCTAAATCAGGACTTTTTCCCCAAAGAGCTAGTGCTTCAACACTTTAGAGCATACCATCATAATATTCAATACAACTTACTTACCCACATTTATCACTGTAATTATAAACAGGCTACTATGTGAACATCAGACTTTTTTCCCCTTTCCTCCTCATCCATCCACTTCCAGTTCATCCATTAAAAAAAAAAAAAAAACAACTATTTTTAAAGGAGGAATAACCTAAATGAGAAGCAGATTGGCTTGGTAGGAGTACTCTTACTTGTAAGTAACAATGTATCTCGACAGACCTCCCATGAAGAGGTACGTGCATACCATGGAATTTTACATCTTCAAGCTTACTTCTATAGTTTCTCTGTGTAGACAGACTCCCACAATTTTGCCTATTAGTATTACATACAACAGATAGTATTCTACAAATCAATGATTCTTAAATGATAGACCTAGGATTTACTCAGGGTCATTAGAAAATAGCCAGTTTCTTGACTCTCACTCTAAGATATCGATGCCATCAAGTCAGGGTAGGATCCAGGAACTGGACATTTTACAGTACCCCAGGAGTGTCTGATCCCAGTGGTCTTCAGCCTATACTTATGAAACATTGCCATAAGGTTGTGTACAGGGTAATGGCAGAGTGTCTGTGGGCTTTTGATCACCTTGCCAAATATTACTTGGAACAGATACTGCTCCTTAGAGTAGGTGGGTGCAATCTCTCTAGGTCATGCTTACATGTCAATTCCCACCTCTTCCTGGAGACTTGATCGAATTAACTCAAAGCCCAATTTGTCCAGATAATTCTATCCCCAGCACTTTTCCTCTCCAAAATGTATTTTGTCAATTGATTGCCACTGAACAATCACTGCTGGTTTTCTTGGCTAGGGATCAGATTTTCTTTCTAACTTCTCTGTAAAGCAGGACTTTGCTGGGCTGGGACTTCCCCAAAGATCACACAACTCCTGTTCAAAGTCATGCTTCCCAGGTTGCAATCTTTCCTCAGAGAGCCTCAGAAATACTGAATAAGAATTTTAAAGGCTTTTCAATACACTTAAAGTCCTCCTTATCTCTCCCCCAAAGAGGAGAAAAAGGAATTTAAACTATTTACCATCACCTTTTACTATCTACAGAGTTAATATTTGCTCAGTGACTTCAAAGATAGTCAAGAGCTGACCACGCGCATCTCCCTGCTTATTGGAGTTCTGATATTGTACTGGGACACCAATCAGTACCAGTATTCAACCTAGTTCTCAAATATCGAGTTTACCTGAACAAAGGAGTCATAAAACTACAATTATGTAAAGTTTAAAAATAAAATAAAATTAAAAAAAAAAAAACAAGGGGCTATATACACTGGCCCTACCCTGGTGTTCCCTAACAGTTCTTCAGTGATTTCCAGCACATACACATGTGATAACACATGTATTTCTAGATTTTAACCTGTTTTTCCCTCCATCTACACCTTCTCTGAACTTAGTAGATTCTTCCATCCCCCAGCCAGAGGGTCCCTTCCATCTCTCAGGTCTGCACAGGGATAGGTAGACATAAATCACCTACCGCAGAAAGCTAAACAAAACCTGAGAACAATGCTAGAAAAAGAGATTTGGAGCCTACGGTGGCATTTGTTTTCCACTAGCAGAGTCTGTAGAAGCAACCAGATGGAAGGAAGGAATCAAAAGACAGGGAGGCACCAGGCAGAAATGAGAAGATAGCAGAGAAAACTCGAGCCCCTGGGAGCTCACTTTTCTGGAAACTAACTCAGTGTGCAGTTGTTTCCTTTTGAGATCCACTCCCTAAGTGGTCAGCCAGTTGTCCACCTTTCTTTTGGTTTGTATTGACTTTGATCTAGACCAGAGAGACAGCCCAGGGTGCAGACCAGCCTCTCCATTTGCTTATCCAGTTCGCTAGCTGTTGACAACCCACAGGGAGCAAACTCAGGATGCCTGGAAGCTTTCAGAAGAGAAGACAAGGGACTGTTAGATGCTTAGCAAACTTATGAGTTAAAGATGATATGAAGAGCAAGCCTTGCTCTCTGACTGATAGTACAAAGCTAAAATATAACACCTTTGTAAAATCGCAAGAAAAGCAGGCCTTCTGATTGAACAAACATAAAAAAGACACCTCTGTGGATGGAGAAATTACATAAAAGTGCCTCCACTAGGCAGATGAATTGCAAAATGGTATAAGAGTGCGAGTCAGAGCAGCATGGGCTGAACATAAAGGCACAGTCTGAACAACGGCACTCAGCCAGCTGGCCAAGATGGGACTAAATAAACCAGGTGGAAAATGCTCCTTCCATCCAGCTGCGTAGACTGCCCTCTATGTAGCTAGCTTTTGACTTTGAAGACTCAGTTCAGGCATTGAATTCCTTATCTTGCCCGACAGGGTCAATACTCTGTTTCCCCAAATACTCTGAATCCTTCTGCCTGAATATTATTTTTAAACTATCATATTGAGATGACCTGTTTGTGTGACTATTTCTCCCTCTAAATTGTAAACTCAAAGATAGAAGCCACAAAACATTGATCTCAGAACCTATAGTACCTAGATAGCACCCGCTACAAAGTAGGATCTCAATGAATGTTTATTTAACTGACTATCCCTTGCAAAACCATGGCATATTTATAATAGCATTTGCTTCTCTGTTAAATTCTTCCAAATAGAAGAGGAAAGCCAATGATGTGGAGACGGTAGTAGCCAACAGACACTTCACTCCACTTGATAGATTTAGTGAAGAGCTTTTTTTAATTAGGCAAGTATGAAAGGTAGCATTTTGAATTATTAATGCACACTACCTCTCTTAACCTAAGCACATATTCAGGTAGACTCTTAAAAATAAACTCCAACCTCAGCCCATTTTGTGAAGTCATTATTATTTGGAAATACTATGAAAGGTACTACCTAGCTAACAGCGATTCTTCTAATCTCTGTATTTACAATGCAGACAGAGCCTCCCAATCATGTTTTCCTTAAGCATACAAAATGCCATCACTAAAATGGGTGGGATTACACTGCAATTGTGGGAACAATAATCTGCACGTTAAAGTTCAGATTTAGAATTTTGAATACAATAGTCAATAAATGAAATATTTGGAAAGGTCATTATTATGTATTTTTTCAAAAAGATATGTGTTAGGAATTCTTAATGATAGCATACTTTGAAACCTCATGATCTGCTAGAGTCTATAAAGCCAGGGATGTGTAGAAACCAGGACTGTTCTGACATTTTCATAGCGTTTTCAGTTTTTGTAAGTAGTCATTTATGTCAAAAGGTAATAAAGCATAAAAGCAGTGTTGTGGGGGCAGTGATTTCATAAAACTGCCTCAACAATAAAATTAGTAATATACTGCACTGTTTGATAGCATCTTTTTCAGATGTTATCTAAATGGAACTTTCAAAGCCTTGGGGAAAAGACATCATATTTTAATGTTACAGGTGAACTACAGTATTAGTATACATTAATTGAAATTCCCATGTGCTTGGTCAATATGATAGCCAATGACTACCTAGACTTAAAATTTTTAAATTTGTCTTTGTTTTATCTCGATGAACTTAGGAAAGAAAGGATAAAAAGTTAAGTATTTGAGCAATAATTTGGCTGTAAAACTGATCAGAATATTGCTTATGTAAGAAAAATGGAAAATATCATGCATGTCTTATAATAGCACACAGGTTGTATAACGTACGTTCAACAGATCATATATAACATCATATTATACATCCACAGAACAAATGCTGAACAATATAGTGATCATCTCAAAGGGATGCAGACATTTTGTTGCTTGGTTTAAAAAGGCCAGTTTAAGAAGGTATATAGTTGTGTAAAAATTAAACAGAAATCTCAATTAAAATAAAATCAGGAGGCTAGAAGGAGGAGCTCTCATACCCTATCGTGATAGCTGAGGCCAACAGGAAGAAGAAAGACTTCCTCTTCTTGCCTGGTAAGAGCTCAGCCAGGGAGAGACAATGCTGCCAATGAAAAGCCACTATACCTAGGACTCTCAGTTCCACCAATAAACCCTTTGTCTACTACAAACCTTCCAACTTCCTTTTCCCCTCTTTAAAAGAGTTCTCTCTCCAAGTTGCCTGGGGACTTGCACATGGCTCACTACGGTTGCAGACTCCAAAATGCAATTTTAAAAATCTTGGATACACCCATTTTTGCTGGGGAAATAACTGGCAGTCTATTTTTAGGTCAACACTATAAACCTCAAAAATGTAAATAGCAATATGCCTGACAAAAAACAGGACAAAGTTGTTTGATAGGAAGTGGGAAAATGTGTGTGTGCATTGATTGCACACAGGTATTCTTTTACAGCAGGTAATCTGTAGATGCTGTCTTAAATTAATGTTTTCTGAATGGCATTGTTAAAGATGACTCACTTTTATTTTAGAAGCTGTAGGCAAAATGATGCAGGAACAAACTGCATAAAAACTCCTTTCATTAACCCCTCTCTGAAATATTGTTTACTTTTATACCTACACCTTTTAAATTTTTGAGCATTTTCTTTTGGTGTTTGTAATTCAATCCAAGGTAATATTGGTGTTTGTAATTCAATCCGAGGTAATACTGTAGTGATATGCTGGTACACACATCCTGGCAAGGCTTTGGTCATGAAGCAATTAAACAAATCAAAAGATTAAAATAATTGAAGAAATTGATTGCAGTCGTATGCAGAAATGGACTGAGCTTCAAACTGGACGTGAAAGAAAAGTTGAAGGAGGATGCAGGATGAGGGCCTGAAAGGTATATCCACCTTAGTGTACATGCTTGTTGTATGGGGACAGAGACAAGTTTGAAAGCTGTTTATGTAAGGAAACATCTAGCAGAAGCCAAAAGCTTCTGCCTTCACTCACAATAGAAATGCCTTGATTTATTCATTCTGCTCTGGTATGGGCTAGAGGGGAAAACAATTGTCTACGGAGTACCAGTGAGAGAGCAAAAATAAAAGAAAAGCTAGAGCTGGAAAATAAGCAGATAAATACATGAAAACAAATCCCTACATCATTTGCAGCTCAAGGAAGAGTGAATGAAACAGTTCTCACCAAAGCTAAGCGTCAGTGCCAGGCTGTAGGGAGGACTATAAATGGAAAGCATGTTGGGATTAGAATATGGAAGGCGCTGAAGACAAGCAGTGAAGTAGATCTAAACAAGTATGAATAACCACTTCTGATTTTTAAACTAGACTTTGCAAAGAATAAAATGGTAAAAAATAAACTGGAAGTACAAAAGAGGAAGGCAGAAACAACCTTTCGTGTTACATCTGCCCGTTACGCATATTACATTCCAGGCACAGTGGTCAGTAATTCTCATTTAATGTCCGTAACAACTTGATGAGGCATATATTGTAATTTTCACTTTACAGATGAGGAAATTAGGGCTCAGATAGTGATGCTCTCTTATTCAGCCTGATTTCACTAAGTTGAACCCTTTTAAAAATCATTAGTCTATAAATAAAGGTTTATAGATTCTGCTGATCTTTTCAAAGAACCGATTTTTGGTTTTAATGATTTCCTTTTTCTATTTATTTTCATTCACTATTACTTCCTTTCTTCTGTTTAGCTTGGGTTTGTTTAGTTCTTTTGTAGTTTCTTAAGTTTAAAAGTTTAGGTTACTGTCCTAAGATTTTTTCATTTTTCATGTATGTGTTTAAAGCATTGATTTCCCTCAAAGCACTGTTTTAGCTGCATCGCTTATGTATAGCATGTTGTGTTTTGTTTTCATTCATCTTTAATGAAATTTCATTGCAGTTTCATCTTTAACCCATTGATTATTTATGACTGTTTTAATTCCCATATATTTATGAATTTTATAAATTTCATTCTTTTGTTGATTTCTAATGTAATTCTGTTTTGGTCTATTCTATCATCATACCAAAACCAGACAAAGACATGAAAACTATAAACCAATGTTCCTCATGGATCACAAAAATCACTATATAGTACCAGCAAACTGAATCCAACAACATATAAAGGGATTAGACTCTATGACCAAGTGAGACATATCCCAGGAATGAAATAAATAGCCTTAACGTCACAAAATCAATTACTGTTGTATCAAGAAACAACAAAAACACACAGCGACCTCAATCAATGCAGAAAAATCATTTCACAAAATCCAACATCCTTTCATGGTAAAACAAAACAACACAAGCACACTAGGAAGAAAAGGGAACTTCCTCCACTAAAAAGGGCATCTTCAAAAATCCCAAAGCTAACTTCATACTCAATGGACAAACACTAGATAAAAGTTTCTCCCCATAAGAATCCCACTCTTGCCACTTCTGCTCAACATTGTACTAGAAGTTCTAGATAAGGAAATCAGTCAGAAAAAGACAAAATTCACTCTGATTTAAAAAGTTAAAGTAAAGCAGTTTTTACTCACAGATGACGTGATCTTGCATTTAAAAAACAGTTCCAGGCTTATTCTTGGTGGCACAATACAGTTCCTTGCCTTTGGAGGACTGAGGTTCCTGTTTCCATGCTGACTTTCAGCTAGGGGCTAGTTTCACCTCCTAGACACTTTGCTCAGTCCTTGCTGGGGCCTCCTTCATCTTCAAATCAGAGATAGCACATCAAATCTTTCTCATGCTTTGAATCTCTTGACTTCTTCCTGCTGGGGGAAAAAAAACAATCTGCTTTTGAAGGGCTCATGTGATTAAGTTAAGCCCACTAAGGCAATCTCCTTATTACAAAGTCAAACTGATTTAGTACTTTTGTTACATCTGCAAAAAAATCCCTTCATAGTAATACCTAGATTAGTGTTTATTTGAATAACTAAGGTACATGTACACCAAGGGTCAGGAACTGGGGGAAACAGGAGGCATCTTGGAATTCTGTCTGGCACAATACCCTTTTTACAAATTGGCTGAACTGTTACAGCATCTGTAACTGTGTGTTTAAGAAATATGTCAGTTTGAGAACAGAGAAAATGAATGCCAAGCTGGATGGTGGCTATGGAAAGACAGAGAACCCATCATTGCTGCTGAGATTGATGCCAGAGTATAGCATGAGGTGAGTGTGGTTAGAACATAGTGTGAAGAGGAAAGTGACAAGTGAAGCCATAAAAACAGGTAGACGGAGCTTTTATGCCCCATTGAAGAGATTAAGCTTTATTCTCTGGGCTATGGGTGGCAGGCAAACAACAGAAACTTCTGTGTGCATAAATTATTCTGATAGCAGAGAGAAGGATAGACTCTGGAGCCTGACTGCCTGGGTTAACATCTTGCCTCCACCAGCTCTGTGATAAGTTATTTAACCTCTCTGAGCCTCAGTGATCTTATCTGTAAAAAGCCAATAAGAATACCTGCTTTGGGGGCTTATCTTGGGAATTAAATGAGTTAATATAAATAAAGCACTTAGAACAGAGATTGGAATGTAGTAACTGATATTTCAGGGTTTGTTATTATTTAAAAGGTAAGAATGGAAAACATTTAGAAGATTATTGAAATAATAAAGATATAGGCCTGTGTCAGTAAAGACTCAGGCATTTAGATCAAAAGGAAAAAATGCTAGGAAGTAAATCTGACTGGACTTTGATATGGATGATGATGTGAGAGTAGCGAAGGATTCCTAGGCTTTCTGCTGCAGTTGAATGGGGGAGATGTGAGTCCATAAGCCAAGACAAGACATAAAGAGAAGGAGTGTATTTCTGATGGGCTGGTTCAGATGGAGATGTTCACTTTGGATAAGTAGTCAGACAGATGTCTGAAAATTAGAGTCTAAACTCTGGAGATTCAGGTTTAGGCATGATTGACACATTGATGGTAGATAAATGAAATTATCTAAGAAGAATAAGTACAACAGAAAAGAGTAACAGACCAAGGATTCAACCTTGAAAACACTACAGGGATGACAGAGAAAACTCCCGCAAAACACAGCAGTGGTTAGAGATTTGTGGTGACAAGGAGAGAAAACCAAAGTGAAAAGAATAAATGATATGAAAAGCATGCAATGTGGGCAAGAGTATGAGTAGCTTATGAGGACCGAGTAGTATCCATTGGTTTCAAAGCTGACACTGGATGCTGTTAGGAGAGCAGTAAAGCAGATGAGCAGCAGCCAGACTTACAGTTGGTTAGGCATCAGAAGCTTGGGGCTGGTGCACTGGGATGACCCAGAGGGATGGTATGGGGAGGGAGGTGGCAGGGCGGGTTCAGGATTGGGAACACAGTGTATACCCATGGAGGATTCATGTTGATGTATGGCAAAACCAATACAATATTGTAAAGTAATTAGGCTCTAATTAAAATAAATAAATTTAAATTTTTTTAAAAAAGCAAGGGAAAGTAGATGTTGTCAGAAGCTTCTCCAGTAACATTTCAAAACACTGATACAGTTTAGGCCCAAAAAAGGGGGGAAAAAAAAAAGTAGGTCTGCTATAATGTGCAAGAGGGAAGTTCAAAAGGTTGACTCTTTAGTCTGCCTGGCATGAATTGTTTCTCAAGTAAATTATCCAGCATGTAGTATTTTAAATTCTCTGTGATTACAGTTCATAGTAATTCTCCATTAAGTTACTTATGAGTTAGCATTCACTTCCTGTGAAACATCAACCAACTGTGATTCAAATCTTCTAGGGAGAAAACTGGCTCAATGATATATCACTTCTGTTACAGATCAAAGGTTTCCTTTTCCTCGTGTTTGTGACAGAGGCAGTTACTTCCTGGTGTGATTTGGAGCCCTCAGGGGTTTTTGTATAAATCCCCACCATTTGGTTAGAAAGATGTCCAAACTGGAACCTCCAAATACGTCAGGAATTTCTGGGTCATCTTTAACTTGGAGATCATTCCAGCCTGAGCAGGCTTGGGGGTCTGTCCTGGGAGGAATAACAGCTGACATTTACTGAGCAGTTTGTGAACACGGCTCACGTTATGATCTCTTTGCGCTCATTTAACCCTCACATAGCCCTGCAATCAGCCGCCATGAAGACCTTCATTTTATAGCAGATAAAATTTCAATTTACAAAGGTTAGATAACCTGCCCAGGGATGCTGCTGGGGAGGAAGAAAGCCCAGATTTGTCTATAAATAGTCACAACGTGAAGGCAGTGGTGGCTTCATCCTGTGGCTTCTCCTCTACTTGTCTACCATTGATTCTTTCAGTGGAGGAAACACTGGGTTAGGAAAATAAGTAGGAAGTGATTCATACTCTTCATGATTCAGGAGCCTATTTACTATGAGAATAAGTCATGAGTTACTTTCCTTCCCTCTTCCCTGAGTTTGCCTTCTACCCACCACAGAACACAATATCATCTTTACCAAAGAGAAAGCAGGAAATAGAAAAACATAAATGCCAAACAAGAATGTCAATAAATAGGAAAAATGACATTCAGTCTGCCTATGAAAGGGAAACCCAGTCCATCCCCCTGTATTTCTTTTTTACTCTTACCCTACTGACACAGAACACTTCCAGTCAGCAAACGTGTGGCCAACTTTCCCCACACCAACGAAGAGCTCCCAGTTCAGTGGTGGCTGTGGAGGTGGAAGGATTCCCCCCACATCACCAAGCAAAGCTCAGGACACTAGCAGGGGTTCCTACAATGTAAATTCTGGCACTATCTGAGAGAACACCAGCTTCCACAGGTTGAGAGGTCAGTTTTCTAAAGACTGCCCCTCCCCTCCCCAGCGGTCTGTGCTCCTGACACCCTGACTGCAGATCAGAGGTTCCCATGATCCCCTCCTTGTGCTTTATACTCCAGCCACAAGCCCAGGTTGTTGCCAGGATTTCTGACTATAAATCAGGGGTTCCCAAGATCCCCCCCTCCTTGAGTTTGATTAATTTCCTAGAACAGCTCACCAAACTCAGAGAAAACATTTTACTTAGTAGATTAGTGGTTTATTCTAAAAGGATATAACTCAGAAACAGCCATTCTGAAGAGACGCACAGGGCAAGGTGTGGGGGAAGAACACGGGCTTCACGGCCTCTCAGAATGTGCCGCTCTACCCAAACTCGACGTGCTCAAACTGAAAGCTCTCTAAATTCTCTCCTTTGGAGACTTTATGGAAGCTTCATTACCTCCATAAAACTGAATAAATGATTAACTAAATAAACTCCATGGTTTACTAAATAAATCATTGGCCATGGGCAACTCATTCTACCTCCAGCCCTCTCTCCCTTTCCAGGAGTTTCCAGAGAATGGGACTGAAAGTCAAAACCATCTAATTCAGCCTCCATCCCTATGGTCCAAAAGTCACCGCATTAATATAGCAAAAACAGCTTGTTTTCTCTTACCACCTGACAAGGATAAGAGGAATTCCAAGGGTTTTAGGAGCCAGGTATATTGTTTAATGATATAGATGTATTGGTATCTTGTTTTTATATTATTTATACAAAGGTATATCGTTTAATGAATATATAATAAGCAATATCTTAATTCTATAAATTCTATCAGTTATATATATTTATATTTTTTAATAGAAGTACAGTTGATTTACAATGTCATGTTAATGTCAAGTGTGCAGCAAAGTGATTCACATTGAATATATCCTTTTTAAGATTCTTTTCCCTTATAGGTTATTACAAAACATTGAATATAGTTCTCTGTGCTATACAGTAGATTCTTGTTGGTTATCTCTTTTATATACAGTAGTATGTATATGTTAATCCCAATGTCCTCATTTGTCCTTACCCATCTTTCCCCTTCTTTAACCATAAGTTTGTTTTCTGTGTCTGTGAGTCTTTGGGAAATAAGTTTTGTTTTTGGTGGTTTTTTTTTAAGATTCCACATATAAGTGACATCATATGATATTCGTCTTTCTGTCTGGCTTACTTCACTTAGTATGATCATCTCTATCCATATTGCTGCAAGTGGCATTATTTCATTCTTTTTTGTGGCTCAGTAATAGTTGAGATTCCCTGGTGGCTCAGATGGTAAAGCATCTGCCTACAATGCAGGCGACCCGGGTTCAATCCCTGGGTTGGGAAGATCCCCTGGAGAAGGAAATGGCAACCCATTCCAGTACTCATGCCTGGAAAATTCCATGGATGGAGAAGCCTGGTGGGCTACAGTCCATGGGGTCGCAAAGAGTCGGACACAACTGAGCAACTTCACTTCACTAATAAGTTGTTATCAGGTAAAGTTTACAAATAACTTCTCCATATGCCTAATCACATCTCAGTGGGATTTGGAGTATACTTTAGAATGAGAGAATGTATGGTCTAGCTGGGCAATAAGGCATTAATGATATAGAAATAAGAAAATAAAATTAATCTACTGACACATTATACAAATATATTTTTCAAATTAGGGTATAGTCTTGGAAGAATGAAAGTATATGAAGGAGTGATTTTGAAAATTTGAACTAATTCTCTTGTATTAAATTTTATAGAAAATTTGATTAGCTTCTATAGTATTAGTATCTGATATTATGGGGTTTCCCTGGTGGCTCAGCAGTAAAGAATCCACCTAGGAGACACAGGTTCAGTCCTTGAGTTGGGAAGATCCCCTGGAGAAGGAAATGTCAACCCACTCCAGTGTTCTTATCTGGAAATCCCATAGACAGGGGAGTCTGGCATGCTACAGCCCACGGGGTCACAAAGAGTTGGACATGACTAGGAGACTAAGCAAGAATAAATATTTCATTGTATGTATATATATATACCACAGCTTCCTTGTCCATTCATCTGTCAATGGACATTTAGGGTACTTCCATGTCTTGGCTATTGTAAATAATGCTGCAATGAATGTTGGCTGCATGTATCTTTCTGAATTAGTTTTCTCTGGATATATACCCAGGAGTGGAATTGCAGAATCATATGGTAACTATTTTTACCCTATTATAAATCCCAATATCATAGTCAACCTTCAGTAAAACAAGTAAAATCTCCCACATTTATTTCCTGGCTTAAGTGAACGTGCAAATGGTGATTCCATAAACCACGGCATCTTTTCTGACAAAGTCTACTTGCCTTTGAGTTGCTAAGCAACTTCTTTCCCTCATTCCTATATGTGTCCTAATAATCACTGCCCCTCAAACTCTGGCCCTACCATCCTATTCAATCCATAATCCAAATACTTAAACAATACATTAGACGAACTCATATTCCACAGGTTCTTCCATGCTCCAGGAATGTGTCATTTTTCTTTCTTTCCCTAAATTTTGCACAAATAATCTTGTATCTGACATTGTTTAATCTCTGCTTACCCTCCTTAGAGTAGAAGCTTCTAATCTTCATCTGAAGCTTAACAATATTTTCAGAGATTTTTTTTTCTCTCTCAAATTTTCAGGTGGAAAAATCTCTGCCTATTCAACAAGATGATAGCACAGTCTATGTTCATTTTACTGATCAAAAGTTTGTTACCTTTCATATAATAATTCCTAATTACAAGTCCTGCCCCAGAAAGGAGGTAGCATATCATCTTGTTTTCACAACCAGAATAAATAAATTTGAAATGGTCCTCCCAGAGACCCTTTAACAGCTACAAAACAACTCCAACGATAGAGTTCCAAATACTGTGGCTACCAGGTGGGAGCTATTTTTGAACAGACCTACCTCTCACTGTCCCTCAAATTATACCACTGACATTGCCTCCCACTCTGTTTATAAGTAGGACCATCCCAGCTCAAAGGAATTTAATACTATTTCTTATTAATAGATCTGGAAGATTTGTGAGAATATATAAATTAGGGTAGGGAAACATTTTTCTCTTGAGTGTCAATGTACTTCAAAGCTTCAATTAAAAACACCCTAGACATGAAACCTAATTTTAGTTAAAGAGGCTTTGCTCTTTTCTATTTTTATTACTTTTAAAATAAACTTTATTTTTAAAATACTTGTTAAATATTTGTCAATAACTTACCACATGTAAGTCATTAAAGATAAAGCAGAGAATAAAATGGATTTAGTTTCTGTCCTCAAGTAGTTTAAACACTACCAAGAAAGACATACACCAAACAAGTCATAAAAATATGAGGTAAAGTGTATATGACAGAGAAGCTAAAGCTGAAAATTTTTTTAAGAGGAAAAATTTAGATGTCAGTTACTTCCAAATCTATTGCATTCTTCATAGTTTATCATTTTTCCTATGAAAAAATACCTTAAGAAAATAATGGGAGGAAAAGAGAACTTAATTCTGACCCTTTTCTATTTCTTGTTCATATATAACCATAATCAATTTCTAAAAATGGTTAGACCTTGGTAGGCAGCAATTTTATCTATTATAATAACAGCTTCATCCAGTTTAAAATAACATTTTATAGAGGTTGTAATTTCAAGATAGCCTAAGTAGAAGTCTTTCAGTATTTTGGCAGATCATATGGGTGACTTTTCCTAAGGTCTATTCCTTAGGTGGAGAAGGCAATGGCACCCCACTCCAGTACTCTTGCCTGGAAAATCCTATGGATGGAGGAGCCTGGTAGGCTGCAGTCCATGGGGTCGCTAAGAGTCGGACACGACTGAGCGACTTCACTTTCACGCATTGGAGAAGGAAATGGCAACCCACTCCAGTGTTCTTGCCTGGAGAATCCCAGGGACGGGGAAGCCTGGTGGGCTGCCGTCTATGGGGTCTCAGAGTCGGACACGACTGAAGCGACTTAGCAGCAGCAGCAGCATTCCTTAAGTACTGATAAAAACCAGAAGTGATTACAGCCCATTTTATCAGTGTGCTGGTAAACACTTTTCAGGAAGAGAATCATAAGATATCTTTGACAAAAAAGTAAAAAATTCATCTGGCAAGGCAATTAGGATTGCCAAAATTAACTGTCCAATTAGAATTTTTTCAACCAAAGACTCAATTATACAACTTTCCCTGACAGAACATGTGTTGTATTGGACAGGAGGATGTAAAGACCTTTATGGACAATTATTTTGCCAATATATAAAGCACAAGTCCAAGTTAAGCATGTGACCTCAAACCTATAGAGTTACTGTAATGAACCTTTTTCCAGTTCCCACCACAGAATAAAAGTATACATGTACATAAGCTTTTACTCTATTAAGACTACCTCCATTGTCTACATGATGACTGAAAAAAATGAAAATAGCCTGAAAAATTGATGGTGAATACTTTGATATAATGCAGACTAGAAGGTTTAAAGCATTAAGAACAATTATTGTTATCTTATTAATTTTTTTGTCCATGGTATGTGGGATCCAGCTCCCAGACCAGGGATCAAAACTTTGCCCCTGCAGTGGAAGCACAGAGTCTTAACCACTGGACACCAGGGAAGTCCTATAGCTGTTTTGTTGACCAATTAACTATGGTTTCCTATTCCATGGTTTGGAGTAAAATTTCACTTTGGAATAAAAACAACAAAACCTTAACAAAATAGTTATGCCATCAAAACAACAAACATAGGTTGCCTCAAATTACTCCGTTTCTAGAGGTCAAGAATGGATGTTACAGCCATAAGGATAACTTTCTTATTCTTTGAGATATCAGCAGACAGAAGATTTCAGGCATTAAAATGAAGTATTTTATTATTTAAGAGTGCTTTTTTCTTCTAAACTCTAAGGAAAATGATATAACTTTTGACAGCCAGAACTTTGAAGAATCAGTGAGACAAAATGTGCTTCAAGCTTAATTACTCAAAAAAATGGTGGTAGAAAGAAGTCATTTTCAGAGTTCACTTTTAAAAGGGTAGTCACAAATGACACACATTTTACATCGAAATGAAAACAATGCTACGAACCTTAACTTCCCTTTAAGTTGTACAGTTGATTAAAACATAATTCATGATTTTTAATAGCAAAATTACAAATAGAAAATATTACCATTCATAAAGATCAAAAGAGAGTTAGTAGTGAGGCAGCCTGCATGCCAATCTACTAGGCAGAAATGAAGCTTCTCTCTCATTAAAAAACCAGGAATATATTCCTGTTGCACTGAATTATTTTACTTCAAAACTTTTATTCCTTCCCTTCCATAAAGAATTAGACAGTATTAGGACATATTTTCGGAGAAGGCAATGGCACCCCACTCCAGTACTCTTGCCTGGAAAATCCACGGACAGAGGAGCCTGGTGGGCTGCAGTCCATGGGGTCACGAAGAGTCGGACACGACAAAGTGACTTCACTTTCACTTTTTACTTTCATGCATTGGAGAAGGAAATGGCAACCCAGTCCAGTATTCTTGCCTGGAGAATCCCAGGGACAGAGGAGCCTAATGGGCTGCTGTCTATGACAGGACTGAAGCGACTTAGCAGCAGCAGCAGGACATATTTTGATATAAGTAACATGTATTTAAAGCTCCCTAATTTGTCTAAGTGGCTTGTAGGACTATAAATTTTCATTCCGTATAGGATCCCACAGAAGTTCATTGTTAGCTTCTTAAATTATCTAGAGGCATTAAAAGTGGAAACTCAGTCAGCGGTTGTCAGGGGTTAGATGGAAGGAGGTATGAATAAGTGGAACACAGAGGATTTTTAAGGCAGTGAAAATATTCTATGATACTGAAATGGCAGATACATGTCATTATATATTTGTCCAAATCCATAGAATATACAACACCAAGGGTGATCCCTAATATAAGCTATGGACTTTGGATGATAAGAATGTGTCAACGTAGGTTCATCGCATAATAAATATCCCACCCTGAGAAGGAGGTATGGACGGTGAGGGGGGGCAGCATGCAGATGTGAGAGGAGGGGCATCTGGAAAGTCTCTATACCTTCCTTTCAGTTTTGCTTTCAACCTAAAACTGCTCTAAAAACTTATCTTTTTAAACGAAATAGTCTCGAGAGGGCAGTGCACATAGTTTTTAGCTTATTCATTTTTTACAAATATTCCAGTTGAGGGAGAGGGCTTCTAAACTGCACACAATTCTAATAATAGTACTCACATAATAAGTAGTACTCAAATAACACAAAGCCTTTTATCCACAAGAAAATCCACAAAGTGATTAAATCATAATACAAAATTATCAAGTAAATTTTTTGCTCTACAAATATTTGTCTATTATTTTATGAGCCTAGATTTACAGAAATGGAGCATAGTGACTGTCTATGAAATTGGAGTCCAAAATTCCATTCAGCAGAGGTCTATTTAAGAAACATTCATGCATAGTAATTTAGTAATAAAAATATATTTTAGGAGTTGCCAGCATCTGATGAACAGCTATATTTACTATGCTTGACCTAAGGCAGTTTCTATAGCCTCCAAACAAAGCAATTAATTCAAAGAGTTAAGAATGCCACTCTCAGGCCAAGCAGAGTAAAGCAGTATAGATTTTAACGTATAGGTCACAAAACTAAATACACATCTTTAGAGCTCAGCTATCCAGCAAGCCTCATCAAAAAGTTTTTGACAAAAGAAGTGCTATGTTCACAGCTATGACAGAAGAAAGCAGTATTATAGGCATGTAGAAATGGACGCCCGCAAAGGAGAGCTGAGTCAGAGAAGCCACCAGGATGCTACTACAAGAGTACAGATCAAATAAGATAGGGACACTTAAAATGAAAAAGAGGTTACAGGTGTGAGAAACATTTCGGACTTCCTCCAGAGTCAGACTCCTGACATGGTAATTTCCAACTAGCAGAAAAGATCAAGCATTTGTGTGGTGAGGAACTAAGACTCTGAAGACAGAAACTAAGAAATAAAGGGCATAAAAATAAGTCAAGTCGGGTTTTAAATCAAAATGTATGGCTATTTTTTTATGAAAGATAAACCTGAAAAGTTGGACTAGAAATCACTTTCAGATTTCTCCCTGCTAATACACTTTCTCTATGGTTTTGATGTGGTTCAATTCAGCAAGCTTTTCTCTATGCCTACACGTACAAGGCTCTGAGCTTGAGGTAGGATGGGAGGCAACACTGGAAGATTTAAGAGTGAATTAGACATGAACAAGCAATGTGCTCCCAGTATAATGAGATAGATATATACCTAACTAATGAGTTGAACTGTACAAAGTTCCATAAGAGATATAAGGTAATAAATGGAGAGGAAAAAATAATTAATTCTTAGCTATGCTCTAGGAGAAGTACATTAATCATAACTGCATCCTAAGAACTACTCTGATTTGCAGAAATGGTGGCTGTGACAATTCACAGACTTATCTCAGGATAAGAGTGTAACTATGGGGACAATTCGTGACTCTCAGAAGACTTGGTTTACTTATTCAGAAAGTAAAGGATTGAATTAAATCATTTCAGCTTACTATTCACTCTAAATACTTTCTATTTAAGTGTTTTTGGAAGGGGCAGGAGAGTTTGGAAAAGAGAACATCAATAGAGAAAAAATTCCTGGAGATCACCAGATACTAAAGCTATTGACATTTTTTTCCATGTACAAGCTGAAATTACAGTCTCCTCAACTTTGCAAATATTCAGAATTTTTCATATTCCAAAGTTACCGGCCTTTAAGCTCAAAAGAGAGTCAATCCCAGGCATTTGACCAGCAAGAGAATATTCTTGAGTTGACATCAGGGCAGAATTACTGAGGAATTGCCGTGCTTTCAGCAACAAGTCTACTGGAAGTGTCAATTAGACACAAAATGGAGAAATATTTCCTCTTTTTCTTTTCTTTGTTTACCCATAAACATCTTCCTTCCAATTTAACCTTTCATGCCTTAATTTAGCCGCATGTTGGAACAACTAGATTGTGGTTGAGGAAGAAGGGCAGATTTCCTATTTACAGTAGAATCAATTGGCTGAGCTAGTCTGTGAAAGGAAGTTTAAGATAAATACATGTAAGGCTATTTCCACATGTGTGGTTCAAAGGCTCCCTCCAAAATCCTTTTACTTCCTCACTGCTTAAAATAAACTACAAGTAAGCTTTCCAATAACCTTAACAAAAAAAAAAAAGGGTATACATACGATAGATGCATGTATATATAGATAGTGCTAGATATATTAGTTAGTTTAAATACTGCCTTGCTTAGTACCTGCCTAAAAGTTGGATGTAAATAAAGAATTCTGTATTTCTGGTGATACTACGAAAGAAATAGATTTTATCTATCTAGTTTAGCGTTGACCAGTACAGACAATTTTAAAAACATCCAAATGTTTATTCCAAAACACTTAAGTCAAAATTTACTAACAGGCATGCTGTTTTAAGTATTTAGGTTAATATTCTCTTCTAGTCTTAGTACTATCTCTAAGCTTGGCACTTTACCAATTATTTGCTTTTGAAATTCTTCTCCATAGGTTTCTGATGCAAAATATCACTGTCTTTCTCCATTTTTCTAACAAAGCTGGACTATTTTCCTTCGCTTCCCAATAATCACCGCACTACGCTTTAGTCTCTCCTGAGCAGTCTTGCCCTATGCCAATCTTGATGCATTAGCTAAGTCATCCATCTTACCCTAAGAAGAACTGTACATAAACCAGTCCAGCCCAAGTAGACTTTAACATCCTTTTCTCTAAAGGTTATAAGGATCAAGAAGAAAATACAATAAAGACTAGATTTATTGATAGTTATAATTGGTCTAAATTTAAAATAACTATAAAAATAAGCAAAACAATCAATATCCAAGTGACTGATACTGTAATTCTAAGACAATAACCTTATTTTGCCACTAACATCAACCTAGTTTCTTAAAAGGGTAAAATATTTTACCTTTGTTATCTTTTATACAATCACTCATCAACCGAACATGGAAGAAAAATATGTATTATGTTTCCTTTAATTCTATGAGATCAATAACAATGATACAAATTATTAATCAACCTCTGGTGATTTACTATTTATGCCACTGGCTATTAGATGCAAAATACTCTGAACTAGCTTGTTCAATAACTAGCTTTCCTCATTTGTTTTTCTTTTCCCTCTTGAGTATAAAAGATGACATTGTCATCTTCAACAACAGCAATAAATATTTTTTGATCAGCTTCTACCAGCAAGGCTGTGTGCTAGCAACTGCAAGTGCAAAGATATAATATCATCCCTCAGAGAATTTATAGTACACCTGATTAAAAAAAAAAAAACTAAATACATGAAAATATAAGTAAAATGCAGGACAGTATAAAATAGGCCAGTGATGCTCTAAAGAGTCATATGGGATTGTGAGGGTGGGTGAGGGAAGTTTCTTAACAATCAATACAGAACAAAGGACATGAGACTAAATCTGGGCTCTAGTTAACAATGAAATATACATTAATGTATTGAAAAACTAATGAAAGAGTTTCTATGTTCAGGACAATAGAAACACACTGAAGCAACAATAGATTATAAGAAATATGCTGTGAAGCCAAAACCCACCCACCAGGCAAGCAGCAGAACACGTAGGCACTTAACTTCTCCAGAGCTGAGGATATTTATCATTTGGTATGATATTCATGTGGCCTCACTAGCTTCTGGAACAGCTCTGCTCTTAACATTTGAACAATTTATTGCCTAATTATTTCATCTGCCCTTTTGAAGAGTCTCTCCACAGGACACTTTTTGAGAGTGAGAGTACAAAAAGTGGGCCCTTGGAAAGTCATCCCACCCATTGAATTAAAAGCCAAATAACCTTTTATCAAATGCTTTGTGACCATTTAAAATATTGAATTTGTATCTTAATCATGGAGTTCAACAGGAATATAGCCAGTGGGAAGGACTTAATTACAAATGATATCTTTCTCATGGTTATCCCACAATCCCAAGAGATGCTTTAATGAAGTTCTGAGCCCTCAGACAGGAAAGGTCAAACAGCTTTCCTCCCCACCCCCATCCACAGAGTGCACCCTTTCCCCTAGCAGATGTTCAGCCAGGTATAATATTAGCCTGAGGCAAAAATTCCAGGAAACACAAATTCATGGAGAAGTTCTCTGAAATTCAGTAGATAATAGAGCAGCCTCTTTCAGAGTTTGAAAAGGAGATGAATTTAGATAATCTCCATTTGAATATAAATGTATATTTCATTAGAAGTATAATATGCCAGAAGGAATACCACTCTGCTTGCAAATTTATCACATATTAAAGATTCATGATATTTTATATCGATATTTTTTAAATGTTGAAAATGTTCCTGCTATGTTTATACTATGGACATATTTAAGTTTGCACTAGGTTAAACCAGATGAATTGCCTTTTTTTGGTAGGTCAAAAATGGTTGAATATTCGATTTTATCTAGTTCAACCCAATTACTCAAATTGTCTTACAATTAGTAAAAGAATGTAAAGTTAGATGTTATTAACACTATTCTGACCTATTTTTCATTCTTAAAAAAATACTTTTGCTTTATGCTAAACAAGGTCTATTCAATATCCATTAGCTCTAAATTGGTATTTACTTTTCCAGAACTTTGATTTTCCACTTGAATTTCTAGACTGTATCTTGAGCACTTAGCCAGACAATTTAAGGTAAAACTTCACATGAATTTTAAGTACATAAGCCATTTTAAAAATTAATGTTGAAGAAGATATTTGGATTTTTCCTTGTAATTTAACAAAGTTGGTCTCCTTATCTTCCAAACGTAAACAAAACACCTCATTATGCCATGAAAGACATGTTTCTGAAATGGAGCAGGATCCTGGCGGGGGGCGGGTCCTCCTGGGTACAAATCCTTTCCCTGTCCCCAGTTTCTTGTTTGTAGGAAATAGGTTTCATTCAGCCTCCTGGATCTTACCTGAGTTCCAAAGGGCAGATTCAAACAACAGCTAATCAGGGAATGAGGGTATGCAGAAACAAGGGAGGAAGAGTCAAGAAGCAATAGGGTAGCAATGGGGCAGAGGCCCAGTTCCCAACCCCCCAGGAATATGCGTAACACTGTCTTTGAGTTCTTCTTCAGGAACTAAGGCCTTCAGCAAGGCAGAGACTGGGAACTTTAGGGAGACCACCAGATTCCAGGAAGCAAAGCCCTGTCACCTCACCACCAACCATCAGCAAAAAGTCACACACCTTGCAGCCCTCACCCCAACTTTTGCCTATAAAAACTTCTCCCTGAAAACCATCAGGGACTTTGGGGGTTTTGAACATGAGCCACCTATTCTTCTGGCTTGGCCCTGCAATAAAACCTTCTCTGCTCCAAACCCCAGTGTTTTTTGGCCTCACCATTCATGGGGCACACAAATTAGGATTTGGTAACATTGCCACAGGAATTATTGATGTTAATAATTAGAAAGAATCTTCACACACAGTAGACTTTGGTATGAGTTTCCTTGAAAAGACATTCGGATCTTCTAATATTTTTCTAGGCTTCTTGGTGGCTTAGTGGTAAAGAATCCGCCTGCAATGCAGGAGATGCAGGTTCAATCCGTGAGTTGGGAAGATCCCCTAGAGGAAGAAATGGCAACCAACTCCAGTATTCTTACCTGGAGAATCCCATGGACAGAGGAACCTGGTGGGCTACAGTCCATGGGGTCGCAAAGAGTCAGACACGTCCTAGCGACTAAACAACATCTTAACAGGTTTAAGTACTTGAGATTAAAAACACTGTACTGGGAATCTTTTAACAGGAACTAGTTTGGGGTTGTGCCCCACAGGCCTACAAGTCTTGTCCATGCCAAGCCTTGACCTAAACAAGAGCCTGGGGTCAGCGCCAGAGATATCAGCAGTTTAATGGCTGGGGAGAGAGAATCTTACATGTTAGAAGGAAGGTCCTGGAGCAACACCATGGGTGGCAGCAGGCAGCACATGGCGATGGTCTTCACTCTAAGAGCGGGGGAAGGAAGGGGAGGTCACTAGTTTTATAGGAGGAATTGAAATCAGGTTGGCTCATTAGTTACCAGGGAAACCAGCAGAGGCACATGCCCCTCACTACCCCTTTAATAAGCTCTGCTGGTGGAGATATTTTGATCTAAAGATTAGAACAATTCCTTGCTGGAGCTAGAGGCACATTTGTAGGAGGATCTCTCAAGTGAGTAGGGTTTAAGTAAAGAAGAGTCCGGTCCAGCAGGGGATGTACAGAAAGCAGGAGAATAGCCATCTTAGTGACCGCACTAGTAACTAGCCTATCTGAGAAGGTAGGAGCTAGGGATGGGGAAGGATTGATGAGATAACTCTGAAAGCCTAGCTCAGATGGTAGGGTTTTACCTGAAACTGAAAAAAGACAAAATTCTAACTCACTGTGGAGTGACTAAATTGCATAGCGGGTGGTTTTTTGTAGCTAATAAGCAATTTCTGAAGAGAATGCATTATGTGCTCTTAATGCTGTGCTGGAATACCTGTATATGGCTGGAGAAGACTGCAAAATAAAGAACAAGTGCCCGAGCTGAACCAGCTGATCTGACTTACTGCCCAGGCAACTCCCAGAAATTAGGTGTTAAACTGAGGGAACAAGATCAGTATTCAAACATATTTATATGATTTCATAGCCGTATATTTGCTTTTAACTCCAAATCCTTTATGGTCCTCAAAGTGCATACCATCCTGAACATTTACAAGAAACAGCATAAAAACTCTTTTCACAGTTGAAAGGCAGAGATGTATCTTATTTTTACTGGCAGTTAATGTGGGACCTACAGCAGAACAGCTGTCTCGAATAGCCACGAAATCAATGATATAAAATTGCCAAGTCCTGAGTGGCCTGTTCCCGGTGAGGGCAAACAGAAAAACTGAAAAGGGGGCGCCCACGCCCAGGTTTTGAAATGACAAGAAAGGTGTTGAGTTGTCTGTTGGAGGATTCGTTTTTAATTATTTCGCGGCGAATATAACTAGTCTTCCTTTATGAGACTTTGTGGGTGTTTCGTTTGGCTGCGGAATAAAATCTTTCCAAGAGGCACACATTAATTTACCCGAAGACCCGAATGGCAAGGGTGAATCTGGGGGCAGGAACAGGTGAAATACAGCGAGGGGGGAAAGCTGGAACGAAGCCTTCTTATCTTCTTTTTAAGACCTCTTTCCCGCCTCTCTGGTAAGAGGAAGCAGCCAACCCGGCTTAGAGTTTATCTCCAAGACAATAGCGCCGCTCGCCGCCTAGTGAAGGGCTCCGACAGCGCGCGACGCCCGCCTCGCGCCCTGTCCCCCCGCCGCACCAGTTGCACTGTCCCAGGAGTCGCCACCTCCACTGGCGTGCCTGCCACTGGGCCCCGTGGCTCACCTGAGCCCTGTCCCATCGATGCCCCCATCCCACTGGCGTATCTCCCCACATTTCCCCCGCCCCACCAATCCCTCTGCTCCATCAGTCCTCGGGCTCTGCAGACGCTCTGCCCTTCCTTTGCACCCGTTGAGCGGCAGCGGT
>NW_011495049.1:9629684-9638462 GCF_000754665.1 Bison bison bison | reverse complement strand
CGCCCGCAGCTCAGCCTGCGCCTCCTAAGCCCGCGGGCGAGAGAGGGGAGCGCAGCCGCGATCCCCGGGACGCCTCCGACCGCCCAGCGCCCCTGGTGCCCTGGCACCCCAAGCTCTAAAGCGAAATGGCCTGCGTCTCGCCTCCTCCCTGGCTAGGGGCCTCTCGGGCTTGTTTGCTTGTCCTCATCCCCGGGCCAGCCCCGCTCCCTCCTCCCGGCGGCTGCAACAGCCGTTTGCTTCCTGCGGTGTGTTTCTTTTTTTCCCCCCTCCTAGGCTCCATCAAAGGTGGCTCTGTTATTGAAATATGAAGCCGTTTCCTCTCCAAAACCCTTGGTTACTCAAGGCGGGAATCAATGGACCTATATACTGTCCCAGAAGTTATAAATAAATGCCTGTTTGTTCAGGAGGCGTTTTCCCGCGTGTCCTAGCATCTTCCCCAGTGGTTATTTTAGGGGTGCTTGCGCGCGCGCCTGTCTCCATGTATGCGCGCGCGCGCTCTGTACCCATCTGGTTCTAATCCTGGGTATGGATCCATAAGCCAACTCCACCCATCCTGTCTGCCCTTCGCATTCTTCACTCTATAAATAAACCCAGGTTCTTTGAGCTTTGTCACCCAAGGATACAATAGCAGTTGTTTGTTAAAGGAGAATTAAATTCAGTATAAATACTGCGTCCAGTAAACAAGAAAGCATACTTCTGGCAGTGTGGGTGAAAGGGCACCTTACATTTTGGAAGATTTATCCGCTGTTGTCATAATTACCTGTCTACCTGATTACCCTGGATATACCTTGGGGAGAGGGAGACGGGAAAGCGAGGACCTCTCCTACTTTTGGATCTTCATTTTAAGCAGAGGCTAAGAAACAAAGTCAAAATTCACTGTCCTGGCTTGTCTGCCTCACCCCGCTGCCCCACGATCATTCCACAGCCCCTTGCCCCATCCCCTCTGGAAGACCCAGGAGGTGTGCAGTGGCGGGGGCTTGTGGTTGTAGCTCCCGCTTTGCCTGAACCCCTGAGCGGGTAACTCCGGGATCTGAGCAGAGGGAAAGTCATCTAAGAGGCTGCTGTTTCAGAAGGTCTGGGCACAGAGCTGCCCCTCCCTTCCTCCCTGAAGTTTGCATGAAGCGCACGTTAGGCTGTAATTAGGGGATCTGGGAGGAGAACTTTCCTGGTGACGCTGCTTTGCTTTTCTTCTGCTCTTGGTGAGAAAGTGCCTCCTTCTTCCCAGGAGCAGGACCTCTGCCATCCAGCGCCACAAAGAGACATTCTGCGCGGCACACGCACACACACACACACTCACACACGCACACACACTTGCCCAGAGACAAACTTAAGGTGAGGGGAAAGAGCGCTGGCTTCACTTGATCTCCAGGCTCCAACTTCAGCAGGACTTGAGAGCATCTGAACTCCTGGATTTTAGGACAAGGTAAAAATCCCTTTTTTTTTTTTTTTTACTCTTTGGGTTAAGCCTTGATTCCTTTAAGATTTCAGATAGCAATACATATCATAATTTATGTATACATTAAAATAACTTTTCTTAATTTTCTTTTGAGTTTGACATGACATCTCAACTTTTTTTTTTTTTTTTAAAGATTCATATTGTAAGATAAAACACTGTTCAGCAGTAAACAAGCTCAGTCTAGACTGGGGCAAGGAGGAAGTCCAGTATCCCAGATTTCGCTGATGCTACTATAATCTGGTGGATGCATGGTTTCCAAGTGGCAGTTTTCCATGTGTATTTCAACAAGCATTTTTATAACACCTGAAAAAAAAGGATAGTATAGGCTGAAGGAAATGCTGAGGAATGGCAATGTCCATTCCAGATTTATGAGTTTTCTTTTAGAGACTATGTAAGTTTATGTGAAAAAGAAAGTTATTGTAATCACATAGGTAGTATCTGTTAGAGTGACAGTCTTTGAGATGTTACTGATTTTGGTCCAGGCTTCTCAACTTAATTGTGAAATTAAGATCACAGAACTATGATGCTTTTTGTATATAGAATGATTTTGGTGGACAATTTTAATACACTGAAAAAAATTCCTTTTAAGTCGTGGTTGGTAAGGTTACTTTTAAAAGTTGCTTAAATGAATGATTTGTGTGAGACTGTTTACCACCCTAAGTAAATCTGAACTCTCTGGGGTTGAAATGAAGTTGTTTTCTTCCATTGACTATGACTGTTGTGTTCCAAATAAGATGGTTTATTATTTTGAAAATAAGTTATTTTATTTTCATTTACCCCTGGAAAAATACACAAAGTGGCCAGTACTTCGGGAGTTTTTAGTATGGAAAGTGTTCCTGTACACGTTCCAGTGTGATGTCATAAAATCAAACATACTGGCTGGCTTCTTGGAAGCTAACGGTTCTTAAGAAATAAAGCCTGAGAATTAATTTCTACATGAAATGTAATATTTATTCATTACAAACGTAGTTTCTGGTAACCATTTCTATTTGATTATTTCAGTGTACTAAATTTGCAATCATTTTACACATACTTCAGCGACTTCAATATTTTAAATCATAAAATGGGAATATTGTTTTACCAAACATACATCATAGTCATTCTCTTTGGATAACTTTTAGTTTGATGTGTCTTAAGTTCACTTCCATTACTTTTATGAATAAAGAAGTTTTTCTTTCATTCAATAAAATAGAAACTTTGCCAAAGGTGGTTGGGCATTTATTTAAACCTTAGTCTTCAGTCACTTGGGGCTATCTGTTCTTGATAATTTCATTTTTAAGTGAAGAGAATAGCTATATATTTTGGTAATCTCTTCACAAAATTGGAAACAGATTAAAAATGGGAAAACTAGATAAGAACTAATTCTGTTTAAACATAACTTAATGAGCAAGAGAAAACCAACAAGCTCCAGACCACTGGTCTCCAAAGAGAAAGTACCCAGAGGCCAGTATTCCAAAGGGGAGTGTTCAGTGGGCCTGGGCTTTCTATCAGAAACAAGCAAGAAGAGAACATGGTGTTCTTATAAAGTGAGCCATTTATTGTCTGCTAGGCCCTGAATCTCAGAGGAATGACTGACACTGTAATTTAGAAGAACTGAAGATACTTTCACAGAGAAGAATCAATTCATTATATCCCTAGTGGTTTCACTGCCTTTTCCTTCCTTTGGGAGCCGGTAACACATCCAGGATAAATACATTCGGCGAACGAAGATGCTTTATGAATAGATGGTCTACTAAACAGTCCTGCCTTTTAGCATCTTGGGTGTGGAATGTTGGTATTTTCTGAGTAGTTGAAGAAGTCTTTGACTCTTAAGGTAGCACAGCCCTTGGTCTTTGTAAAGATGAACAAGAGGCATATTCAGGAAATAACTCCCTTTTTTGGAACACCCTAATACTGGTTTTCTTTTCATTTCCTTCTGAACCATGCATGTCTTATTTTCCAGATTACAGTTTTAAAATAATGGTATTCACAGCCAGTTAAAATTCCAGCGAAATGCAGAGCAAATTTGAAAACACTTTTGCATTGTCGTCTTCTGTTGCCTCTAGTTAATTTTCCAACCTCCTGTATTCATTATCAGTAGCCATAGTACTTAGCCTATGATATTTAAATGTATTTAGTCTGTTAAGTAAAAGTAACAATATGTTGTTGGGGTAAAATGGAAAGGGATGGAAACTTAAATGTTCTTAGGATTGTAATCAATAGTGTTTAAGGAGGATTACAGGAAACAGCTGGTTAAACAAATATTAAGTGTAGAGTGGATGCTATGGTATAAATTAATAATGCAGCTCTTTATTTACACTATGAATGGGAGGGTCTGTGATGGTTCCATGTGGGAAGCGTAGTCCCTGTCTGCCACCTAGTGGACAAATTGAAGAACGCTTTCTCACCAGCCTCTTGGTAAAAAATTCTGAGTTCCATTCAGTTGACATTGAACACCAACTGCAGGCCATACGTTGGGGTAGGTGCTCAGAGTAAAAAATACAGCAAGTGACTTGCATAATTTAAAAATTAAGGCATCACTTAACAGTTGATTAAACTCCTGGTGGTTGCATTAAAAATTAGTTTACTCTTTACTGGGTAATATCATCAACTTTCTGCCTCCTTGAGGATAACAGTAACTCACTTCTAATCACAAAAGAGTCAGACCTGACTTAACAACTGAACAACAACTCATCGCTAATACAGGATTTGTCTTCTGCAGAGATGTCATGACCTCGCTTAAAAAAAGAGTGGGGAGAGTTTGAATCTTGAATGACTTTCCTACATGGAAAATTTACTGTTACTAATTTTAAGTGGATAAATAATAATTAGCTTAAAAGGTTAGCACACAGATACTAGCACATATTCTTTAGATTTTTTTTTTTCATTTAAGGATAAGAGTAAAAATTGCTTTTGGGTAGTGAGGTAAGTTTTACAAAATATTGCTCTCAGGGACTAATAATCAGCATGTAGAACAACTTTATACCTGTTATTCATATGTAGTTTTGAAGCAGGAACATTGTTTCTATTAAGTCGACATGATAGATTAAAATCTTAAGAACAATTAGAATGAAAGCCATTGTTGGAAAGAAGCATCAGGAATCATAGGAGATTGATCCATCAGAATATTGCACTGAGACTTTTGAAAAACTTTGCTCCAGGAGATATATGAATTATTACTCCAAATGGCTGTTTGCAAGATATATGACTTAATGGCAACAGTGTTCAGCACATCAGCATTAATCAAGCCAAGTTCTGAAATTCAGATTGGAAGGGAAAAAATGCCTCGGTTGGGGGAAACCATGATTAATTTGTTGCTTGCTGAGCTCTGGAGGTGTAATCCACAGATCGAGTTAGGCCTGCTGGTGTGGAATGGAAGTTTCCTGTTTAGGGAACTTTGGTTTTGTGTACAGCAACGAGACCTACGCTGTGAAAGGAGAGCTGCTCATTAAGTCTGTCTTCATTAATGCCACAAAATTATAGCCTGACTTGATTGGAGGTAATGGCTGGAATCAACATCAACAATCATGTAAAATAAAGCATATTATCTTAATTTTTATGTCCAATGAGTTATTATCCACCAGAAACACAGCATTCTGTTAACAATTTCATCTGATCATCCTTGTGATTTAGCATGAATCGTAGACTCATTCTAGTGAGAGATTGCCTAAAAAGTCAGAGGTCCTCAAAGTGGAAATTTAGTCATGGATTGGAAAACTGTTACAAGAAGTTTTAATGATTTCAGGTGACCTGATACTAGATAAGAAGAAACTACAAGAGAGAATCAGCCAAGCTTTCTGAAATGTGCTAATATTACTAGGTTCTTGGCTGTATTGCAGTGGTTCCACATAATGGCTTTTTCCAGTAATGGAGACCTGAAGCGGGGCTTGCTGGGCCTGAAAAGTTCTTAACTATGTTCAGACTAAAACCAGGATTTGTTTAAAATAGCAAATGTTGCTCAAGTATTTTGAGCTTCTATTAATTGTTTTATAGTTAGATAGGGGAGTGGTATCTGAGATGGGGGTATTGCTAGAGGGCCAGGAGGCTATTTGTAAAGTAAAGCAAAACAAAAACAAACAAATCAAACTCAGAATTTTCCAGAAAACTTAGAAAAATTACTATGTCCCAGTCTTGCAAGGGCAAGGGCAGCGGAAATTTCCCATTTTGTTCAACCTAGCTTAACCCAAAGAGAACAAAATTGACTTCATTTGTTCCTATACTCCAGTCACTATATTCCAATTCCATTTACTGTATCAAATAAAATCCAATTAAGCTAATAACATTCAAGTATTTGTATGGTAAATCTGGATTTTCCACAGCTTTTCACAAAGTTTTATGCATAATGTTTCAGCTTAGTCTCTACCTACTTGATGTGAATTTTCCTCATTTTTGACTCAACTGTTTGGAATTTGGGGATCACCCCCAATCGATCATTCCTGCATTCATTTGTTCGTTCAACAAAAACTTATTGAACACTTGCTATTTGCCAGGCACCGTGCTAGCGCCACATGCTAGCCTCTTTACTCTATCGATACCAGAAAATTGATACTAAAAAAAATCCAAAATTCCACACTGAGGATAATGAATGGAAAGCACTGCGAGATCCTGATGTATATTTTGAGCAACAGAAGCAATCAAAATGTCCTCACCTCATAGTTTTCGTATTAGGAGAATTTTGAGCAGGCATCTTTAAAATCATTTTCCCTTGTCTGCCATCTCCTAGCTAAGTAAGAGCCTTGTTTCTTGGTTGTGTGGGCACAGATGGGCCTGAGAAGGCAGCTCTGACACTCCAGAACCCCAGGAGAGTAAGGGTCCCAATAATCTGTCTCTTTGGTTGGGCCGGAAAAGCAAAGGTTCATTTGCACACTGTTGCTGTCCACCAGTTTGGAACTAAAATTCAGCATGAGCACAGAATGATTTAATGCTTACCATTTGCACCAGGCTCAATGCTAGGTGCTACAGTCATTGGCTCAAGGAGTTCATAATCCGGTGGAGAAGACAGACGGACACACCTCATGAATCACAAGTAAAATGTGCCAAGTAGCTGAAGTTGGGCTTCCTAGTCTCCTAGGTCTCTTTCCTTGGCACTTATCCTAACTTTCCACCCAGCCTCTACCTCCTAAACTTAGCCCCTTGCTCTCTGCCCCCCACCCCCAGGGAATCTGATACTTCTCTGTTTATTGATTTCTTGACTGACTGATTACACCCAAGTGTGAATGAGTTTCACTCATGCATTTACATTTCAAGCCTTTTATCTCTGTAAAGTAAATGTTTTGTTTTCTGTGGAAAGAATTTCAAGCATCTGGGGGCCTTCCCATCCTTACACCACAGTGTGTAATTAAGCTGATTCAGGCCTCCATGGTCTTCAATCTCTGTTATCCCCATTCCATATGTGAGGCCAGAGAGATTCCCTCAAGGCCTGTTTCTAGAAACACACAGGATCTTGGGTCCAGTTAACCCTGGCCTGATCAACCTGTCCTTCCACCCTCCCCTCAGTGCTTTGCCCGGACACAAACTCCCCTCCCCCGTTGCAAGGGGCATCATGACCCCTCCTTTTGAACCTTCCTGTTCTCTTTGCTTGAGTCCTCTTAGCCCTTAACTACCAAGCTTGGGTGGCTGCCTCTGGACAGGTAAACCACTTATAGCTTCTCATGTTCTGTTGTTTGAGCCCTTATGTCACCCCAAATACAGCGAAGGAGCAGTGAGAATCCACATATGTGGTCCAGAATTCCTCTGAGTCAAGTTACTGAAGGAGGAAGACAGGGATAGGCTATAAGACAAGGACAGGTATCAGCCATCACGTTGACAAAATGGATCAAAGCCAGCATCTTTCTAAAATGTATGCTGAGATACTTTCCAATGGATTTTGAGAAATTTCAACATCAATGCTGATTATAGATTCTGGAAAACTACTTGGAAATAAAACTGAAAATTTGCCTTGGCTTTTTAAAAGTTACACCGATCAGAATCATTTGTTTAAATATTTCCCATTTTATAGTTGATATAGGGCATAAGGGTAGTCATGTTATTAGTTGTTTCAGATTTATTTACGTTTTTCTTAATTATACTCCTTTGATTACGCCACCACTGATGCTCCTGTAAGATACTGGGCTGGTCTTATAAAGATGTGTTCATCACTTTTTAAATTGCTAGGACTAATGACCCAGATTGAAAGACTTTGTTTCCTTCCCCTTCTTCCCTGCAGTCTAGAGGAATGTGACCTTTGACCTGCATTATTCATCTCGCTGGAGGATATGAATGCCTAAGGTTCAGAGTTGATGTTGTTCTGCTGTTGTTGTTCAGTCACTGAGTTGTGTCTGACTCTTTGCAACCCCATGGACTGCAGCATGCCAATGGCCTGCAGCATGCCAGGCTTGGAGTTTGCTCAAACTCATGTCCATTGAGTCAGTGATGCCATCCAACCATCTCATCCTCTGTCGCCTCCTTCTCCTGTTGCCCTCAATCTTTCCAGCATCAGGGTCTTTTCCAGTGAGTCAGTTCTTCGCATCAGGTGGCCAAAGTATTGGAGCTTCAGCTTCAGCATCAGTCCTTCCATTGAATGAATATTCAGGGTCGATTTCCTTTAGGATTGTCTGGTTTGATCTCCTTACAGCTCAGGGACTCTCAAGAATCTTCTGCAGAACGTTCAGTGGGCGCCTTATAAATGCTTCCAGTTGTTTCCATCAGTGCCTAGCACTGTGCTGAATGGGAAGCTTGAGGGGTTTCCCTGCCTTCTCTTCCAAGTGTCTGTATTTCAGACATCTGAACACCTCCCAACCCCAGGCCATTCTCTGACTCTGCCTGTGTTTCCTTATCAGTCTTATTCTTACCTTTTAATGCCATTAAAATCGTAAACTCTTCTCAGATTTAAAAATATAATTATTGGTATAAAATAATGTAAATAAAATTAATTGATAATTTTAATAAATTTCTAAAGTTAAGGCAATTGAGGCTGGAGGAAGGAAATGAGTTTAGAAAGGACATGGAACAGTAGACACACGATCTAGTAAGGATACTCTGATTGGATAGGGGACAGAAGTTGAGATTGTGTGAATGTCTGAAGGGCAGAGGAGAACAGGAAGAGAACTGCAATTAACTAAGATTGGGAATAAACGAAGACTAAAATTTTCTGGAAGTAAACTGTAAGTCTAATTTAGGAAGTGCTCATGGGACAGCCAGGAACTCATATCAGTTAAATGTACATACTTAGGCAGAGCAGAGAAGTCATGGCTGGGATAGATATTTGGAAGTCTTGAGTATTAAAATGATATTTGAAGATCACACAGAAGAGAAAGGAGATCATTCTAGGGAGGAACAAAGGGAGAAACAGTTGATCAAGGACC
>NW_011495049.1:9618365-9629584 GCF_000754665.1 Bison bison bison | reverse complement strand
TGCCGTGATTTGTACATGATTTTAACTTTTATTTTATCAACGATAAATGGCTACCAAGATGAATTACATCAGTGTCTTATTAATCCTTATACTCACAGTCTCAGTCAGTCCTCTGCACACAGAAGGTGCCAGGCATGCTTGTTGATTAAACAAAATTAAAATGGCCTTTCCGAGCCTTCATGCTCTAATGACAGATTTTCATAATGATAACCCTGAATGTGGGTAAGACCCCAAAATGTCTGAATTGCAGTTATTTATTCAATTTTGTCCAAAACTGAGCTAGCTTTAAATATATGTTGTCGTGTTTTGTTGTTTGAAAATCAGTAATCAATGTGTGGTGTAGATGGTAATTCACCAGAGTGCTTGATTAACCCTAGCCCATGTTGTTTAGCTTAACATATAAATGAGTTCACCACAGAATGCAGCCTAGTTCAAGTCCATTTATGATTCTTTTCCTTGGTCCTGAAGACATCTGAATAGTAGGTCAGATTTGGAGCCCAGAATCCTGGATTTCTCCACAGCTTGCTTTCCCCCCACCCCCCAATTCTTCTCCCTCTTATTGCTCCCTACTTGGGGTACCACGTAAAACATAATGAGGAATTGACTAATTTTTAGTATACATATGTCCCAAATATTGTATGGTACCATTCTTATATTAAAGAGATTACTTGCTGTTTAGCTGAAGTTCAAATTTAACCGGGTATCCTGTACTATCCATTGGCTAAATCAGATAACCATACCTACCTCCATTTGTGTTGCTATAGCTAGAATATGGCAAACAAGAGTTTCTTCATGAGATTTCTGAATGCTTTCCTCCCAAAGGCCAATGAATGAAGTTACTAAGTGTATGTTCACTAGTGAGATAAATGTATTAAAAAGATACTATAAATAAAATTATCTAACTACAATATACCAATCAAAATGCAAATTTATAAGACATTTATAGCTAGTGTATGATATACCGTGTGTGCTTAGTCACTCAGTCATGTCCAACTCTTTGTGGCCCCATGGACTGTAACCTGCCAGACTCCTCTGTCCATGGAGATTCTCCAGGCAAGAATACTGGAGTGGGTTACCACGTCCTCTTCCAGGGGATCTTCCAAGACCCAGGGATCAAACCCAGGTCTCCTACCTTGCAGGTGGATTCTTTACCATCTGAGCCATCAGGGAAGCCATATGAACAGCTATCTTAAGAATGCCCATAAATGTATATCAGTGATCATGTCTTTTGTTGTTAAGTCACTAGGTTGCATCCAACTCTTTCATGACCCCTGGACTTTTGTAGCCCACCAGGCTTGTTCATGGGATTTCCCAGGCAAGAATACTGGAGTGGGTTACCATTTCCTTCTCCAGGGGATCTTTGCCACTCAGGGATCGAACCCATGTCTCCTGCATTACAGATGGACTTTTTAAGCACTGAGCCACCAGGGAATAGGGACATCATGTGTCTTAATCTGTTTAAAATATTTAAAAATAATGTACATATTTAAAAATAAAACTTTTTAATTTTCACATCTTCCAATTGGCAATAATGATAAAACAAATAATTACTTTTAAATTAAAAGGCATACATTTAGAAACATTTATATAATGTAGTGGCACTAGTGGTAAAGAGCTCACCTGCCAAGGCAGGAGACATGAGAGACCCAGGTTTAATTCCTGGGTAGAGAAGATCCCCTGGAGGCCGCCATGGAAACCCTCTCCAGGATTCTTGCCTGGAGAATCCCTTGGACAGAGGAGCCTGGCGGGTTACAGTCCATAGTGTAGCACAGAGTCGGACACAACTGAAGCGGCTTAGCATGCACGCACTTAAAATGTCCAACGGCTATAAACTCTTAAATGTTCTACCTGCAGAATATCTGGTAGGAATCTTTCCCCGTGTTAATTATGTATCATAGTGTAGTTGTGCTGCCACCTTGTGGCGCTTTGAGGTATGACCCAATTGAACTCGGTCCATTAATACCTTATACCAGATTGACAAATTGGTCAGTGTTAAAATTGTTTCTCACGTGATTAATATTTTTCATTTCACACACAAATACCACATACTTTAATACCAAGAAAAAGCCCTCAAGCAAATGTTTTCTAGGAATTTAATGTATTATCTGCAGATTAGTATATCATTTGAGATAATCACTAAATTATAAGTCAATTAGTACTATACTGATTTATGTATTATGGGTGAGTATAGGTTGTATCTGCCCAAATGTTTGATCTACTTGATCTTTAAACCTGAATTCCTATAAATTCCTTGAACTCAATATGTCCAAAATTAAACTAATTATCTCCCTTCTTCCACGCCTGTTCCATATAATCTCTATATAAATACCAAGACATTTAATTTATTATACAAACAAGGACACTTTTGAAAGTGAAATGGGGTGAAACTTAGCAATTACTTCAGCAAAACAGGTATAAACCAAGACTGTCTCAAGAAAACCGGTCTTCTTATATATAAATTAATAATCATCAAATCCCAGTCACCCAAAATAGGAAATCTGGAGTCCCAGACTCTGTTTCATCAAATTGTCCTGGGACCTCCATTGCACACTTCTCCGTTTCTTCTACCTACTTCTTCCCTTTCATCTTCACTTGCTTCTCCACTGTCCGTCACACTCGCCAACGTTCTCCTTAGCCTTGTCCTGTTGTCTGCAGAGGGACCCACCAGCCCCAAATCCTTTTTCAGGATACATCTAACAGTCGACTTCCTCTGCAACTGCTCCAAACTGCTGGGAACTGATGGGCAAACTCATATCACCCTGTAGAACGCAGCCACTGAACGACTTCATGGTGTCTGACTTCAGCCGGATCATTAATGCTATGTGGCTGTTCTACCATATTGCTTGAAAGTTTTTGCTTTTTCCCTACAGCAGATATCCAAGCCCCCCTGATTGGCACTAAAAAGAGAAACCATCTGTAAAGAACCCTCTCCCTGTCTTGCCACCAAAACGATCTCCTGACTTTTCCCTTCTGAAAGGAAAAAACGGGAAAGGATCTCTCTACTTAGCTTCTAAGCATCTCAGGCAGACCTTGCCCCTTGAGCTCTAGATCCTGAATGCTCCAGTCTTCAGATGTTTGCTATCGTGCGTGCTGTGTACCAAGTCTCTGCAGTCCTATCCAATTCTTTGAAACCCTATGGACTGTAGCCCACCAGGCTCCTCTGTCCATAGGATTCTCCAGGCAAGAATACTGGAGTGGGTTGTCATGCTCTCCTCCAGGGGATCTTCCCAAACCAGGGATTGAACCTGGGTCTCCTGCATTGGCAGGTGGGTGGTTTTTTTGTTTTGTTTCGTTTTTTTACCATTAGTGCCACCTGGGAAGCCCCCATATTTGCTGTTAATTAGGCTATTTTTTTTTTAAGATTCCCTGGAGGAGGACATGGCAACCCACTCCAGTATTCTTGCCTGGAGAATCCCATGGACAGAAGAGCCTGGCAGTACTTCCAGGCGCAAAGAGTTGGACACGACTGAAGCGACTTAGGATGCACGGAGGTCTTTTTTTTTTCCCTCTTGTATCCCTCAACCTCTCCCACTTTGGTTATATCTTCCTATTGGTATTTTATCATGGTCATATCTTTTTGGCCTAAACTTAGAAAACATGCCCTAGTCTCACATGCATCCTATCTACCCATCTTTCTCCTCCTCAGAGCCAGACTTCACAAACTCCCTCTGCTCATTATCCACCCCTTCACCCGTCCACTCCTCAGCCCGCCACAACCTGCTTTCTCCCTTCATTCCACCGAAACGCTCACCAGGGTCACCAATGATTTGCTTGTTTTCGGTATGTTTTCTTAGTCGCATTTCATTCTGGTGACCATGTTCCCCTCGCCATGATCTCTACCCTTAGTTTTGTGACAATGCACTCCCCTGGTTACCACAGACTTCTTTTCCAACTTCATCTCGGCCTGTTCCAGGCTTCCAAGGGCCCACCTGCTTCCTGGCAGCTCTGTGCTCTGATAGCTTCAGCCCGAGGCGCCCCACCCTGACCTCTACCTCCTCCCTGTCCCTTTCATCTACTCCTCCCTGTGACACACACCTGTGTGCAGATGACATCCAGAGCTGTATATTTGGCCCAGAACTTTCTCCTGAATGTACAGACCACAAGCCTCTCACAGCTAGGAAGTCAGCCTGCCATCTCAACTGCACTAATCCCAAGTCAACTCTTTTTCTCCTAAATTTGAACTTCCCTCAATTTTATCTAGTTTAGTAAATGGCACCATTTTTTCTTCTTTCAGTTTTCAAAAACAGAAACATGGGAATCATCATGTAGACTCTAGCCCATAAAAATCTCTTGGATATATACACCTGTTTTTAAAAGTCTCCATTGGTGGTGGTGGTGGTGGTGGTTTAGTCGCTAAGTCGTCCAACTCTTGGGACCCCATGAACTGTAGCCCTCCAGGCTCCTCTGTCCATGGGATTTTTCAGGCTGTGGTGGATTGCCATTTCCTTCTCCAGGGGATCTTCCTGACCCTGGGTCTCCTGCATTGCAGGCAGACTCTTTACCAACTGAGCTATGAAGGAAGCCCACTAAAATCTCTATTGTGAGTGAGTGAGTGAGTGAAGTCGCTCAGTCGTGTCCGACTCTTTGTGACCCCATGGACTATAGCCTACCAGGCTCCTCTGTCCATGGGATTTTCCAGGCAATAGTCCTGGAGTAGATTGCCATTTCCTTAGTAAAAGCCTTATCCCTAATTGCCATCTTGTCTTCTTACATGCCTGTAAACCTTACCCATTGGTCTCTGCATCTCTAGTCTTGCTGCTTTCTAATGCATTCTCCCATGCTTCCCTTACCAGCCTCATCTCTCATCTAGCAGTGAATCCCACACCCCAGTTGACAGGATCAAATGACCAGAAAAATGAAGACAGTAGAAACGGATCAATAGCTCTAAATATTAGAGTTATCAGATGCAGATTTTATGTTTCTTTTAAGAAATTGGGTCTGAAGAATTTTAGCAAAGAACTGGAAACTACTGAAAATGATTCATGTAGAAACTCTAGAACTGGGAAAATGTAATAACCAAAATCAAGAACTCAATACATGAGTTTACAAAATAATTTAGACACACTGAGGAGATGATTAATAAACTGGAAAGTAGTTCTGAAAAAATAACCAGACAGAGACATTATAGAAAAAGGATGAAAGATCCTGAAGGGAAGAAAAGTGTAAAACGTATATGGGATATAGACTGGTGTCCCAGCAGGAGGTCAGCAAATAGGGCAGAAACAATCTTTTCCAAAGAATAGCTTGTGACTATCCCTGTCAGGGATTCAAGGAGCACTACAAAGCCCAACAGGATAAAACCAGAAAATAAAGAAATAAAAAAACTTACAGCCAGGCATGGTACAGAAAAACTGCTGACAGAAACAAAGAGAATATTAAAAGCTTCCAGAAACAAAAGACTTTAGATAGACTGACAAGTAGCGAAATTAGCGAGTTGGAAATTTTGCTTCTCTTTTCACTTTAGGAAAATGCCCAAAAGCAGTGGTTTGGCTTGATCATATTCTGGGTGGATCTCATGCTCAGCCTACTTTCTCTGAGACGAAGTCTTCAAGCCTAGAGAGATACCACCTGGTGACTCGGTTCCTGCAGTCTGTGTTCAGATGCTGTACATTTCTGTTCTGTTGCTAAGAAAATTCTGGAAGCAATTTGGGAGGCTCCTATCTATCCTTATCACTATATAATATTATTTTAGATTATAAAGAAGAAATAAATATGACTGAGAAGTTGATTTAAACCATATAAATATATATATATATATTCAGCAAAGTGATCGGTTATACACATATGCGTTCTTTTTCATATTCTTTTCCTTTGTGGTTTATCACACGATATGGAATACAGTTCCATGCACTACATAGTCAGACCTCATTGTTTATCCATCCTATGTATAACATATAATAGTTTGCATCTGCTAAACCCGAACTCCCAGTCCTTCACTCCCCAACCCGCCTCCCCCCTTGGCAACCACAAGTCTGTCCTCTATGTCTGTAAGCCTGTTTCTGTCTTGTAGATAAGTTCATTTATGTTATATTTTAGATGCTGCAAATTAGTGATATCATATGGCATTTGTCTTTCTCTTTCTGACTCACTCCACTTGATATGATAACCTCTAGATCGGTCCATGTTGCTTCAAATGGCATGATTTCATTCTTTTTGACGTATGTCAGGCATTTTACAACCTTATACCTATTTGTTTAAGGCACTGAAAGACAGGTCTTGACAGCCAAAGTAAATACAGATTTATCACAAAGATTCTGATTAATTAAAAGCTCCAGAATATTTCTCTTCTCTTCTCAGATATTGGAGTTCTATCTACTCCTCTAATTCTTTGCTTGGGCCCTCCTTTCAGGCAGGAATCCTGTACCACATTATCCTTCCCACCTGAATTATGACACCCACTATAATCCTTAATATAAGGACTCCTCTAAGCAATCTGACATTGTACTGCTAGCTAGAATTTGTCACTTTTCTCTCAATTCTTCCTTAATTTTTTATTTGCATCATCATTACTTACATACTTTTCTATTTCTTATACTGTATTTCATTGTTGAAATGTCTTTCTTCTTAGTAGATTGTTTATCCATCTGATGTCCTAAAGGGTTCTGACCCGAAAGGTTAGATTGGGAATCAGAGTTCAAAGGACTTAATCGGTTCCAGTGTTCCACCCACTCCAGGAATCCCTTGTGTAATATAACTGACAGATGTTTGTTGATCTGCTTTAACACCTGCAGGGGCAAAAAGCACTGGTATTTCACAGGAAATTCATTTCACTTTTAGAGGACTTACCAAGAAGTTCTTTCTGACATTGCACAAAATTGGCTTCCTTAACTTCCATCCATGTGTTCTCATTTTGCCCTGTGAAGTTACATTGATTAAGTCCAATATCTTCCCCAGTTCATATCTGAGCAATTTATTTCTAAATGCAAAACATTATGTTATGTTCTGTAAAATTTTGTTATTCTGGGCACATTGTTCCAAACTCTGTATATCATTTTATTTCTTCTAGCTTCTTAGCCACATTGCCAGTACTAAGCTTTGAGTCTTGAAATTCTAAAAGAAAAAAACTTCATTTATATTATCATGACTTAAGCAAACCTCTTGATTGATGGTGCTAATGTCCTTGTCACTGGAAAGGTCTCCTTTTATTAAACAAATAGCCAGTGCACCAGAGAAATGGAAAATAAATGTCAGCGCAGAGTCAAAAACCTTTCTTTTGAAAACAGAATGCATTGATCATCTGCACTCTTATTGTAATTTTATTTCATTACGCTGTTACTATTTCAGATAGCAGAATGAAAACAGCATTGTACCATCCCTGAATATCTGTATCCTTAAACTTAGAATATCAAAAACTGAAACCTAGCTTGTCAAATAGTTATGATTAGTGGTAATACACTAATTTCCCAAAGGTAAAATGATATAACTTGAAGAATATGAGATCTAAATGTTAACAGAAAATACAATTTATTGTAGTTGGTATAAAGCAAATGTGATCTTGGGACTTCCCAAGTGGAACAGTGGTAAAGAATCCAACTGCCACTGCAGGAGACGCAGGAGATGCAGGTGTGACCCCTGGGTCGGGAAGATCACCTGGAAGTGGCAACCAGCTCCAGGATTCTAGCCTGGAGATTCCATGGACAGAGGAGGCTACAGATTCATGAGGTCAGAAGAGCTGGATGCGACTGAGCAACTGAGTCTGCACTCAAAATGTGATTATAATTTGCATTACTGTACATGCTTTGAAAAAATGCTTCCCTTCACCCCAGTCCACCCTGCCTGCACCAGTATTGCAATATCCAGGCTAAAGATAAGAAGTCAACAACCTGTGACTCCTGAATAATAATTGTAAATTCTGAACGGTAATGGATTTGCCCTAGGCCAGCAACTGCCACCTCAGACTGATGGAAAGCAAAGGGTCATTCAGAAACGACACATCTGCAATACCTCGAATGTCAGGCTTCCCACTTTATAAGAAAAATCTTACTTCTACACAGTATAGCAATAGAAAAGTATCATCTTAAGTAAAGTAAAGCATTTGTTTCAACCTAGTAACACAAGAATTCCTACGTTCTGCTCTTGATTTTAAAGTAGAACTATAGTTGAATTATGCTCCTGTTATTATCAATATTTCAGTTGACTGTTAATTAAACCTATTATCCTGTACTATGGAGCAGGATTGATTTAGTACTAAATATATTGGGAATTAGTTATTTCTTTGCTTTCACATTATATAACAGAATGTTCCCATGAGTTACAGATCTGAATTTTTCGTGCATGCATGAATAGTGTAAGAAACTTAATTTTGAATGAACTACAAATATATTTCCCTTCATCTGTACCCTGACATATTATTGGAAATTATCGAAGCCTTTACAAAATGCCTTACAGTGTATTGACTACCTGTGAAGTTGAGATTTTTATATAATTGCACGTACGCTCTGTGTAATGCCTATGAACCTTTGATTAAGGAAGACTGCTCAGGAGCAGAGCAACGCTCGACACATCCCATAGGATTTCTCCTTGAAGTAAAACAAGGGCATCCTAGGCCTTGATAATTTACAGTTTGAACTGTATATATGCTACTTAAGGACAGCTAGAAAAGTGCTTGTCATTCAGCATGAACAGGCTCTCTGGAAGGCGGTCTAATAACAGTCACCATATAAAGTCATCAAAACAGTTTTAGGACACTCTTGTTAAAAAAGAATCTTCTTCAAGGTTATCTGCCTTTGGTGGTTTCAGTTCAGCCCAGTTCAGTCGCTCAGTCGTGTCCGACTCTTTGCGACCCCGTGAACTGCTGCACACCAGGCCTTCCTGTCCATCACCAACTCCCAGAGTCCACCCAAACCCATGTCCAATGAGTCGGTGATGCCATCCAACCATCTCATCCTCTGTCGTCCCCTTCTCCTCCTGCCCTCAATCTTTCCCAGTATCAGGGTCTTTTCCAATGAGTTAGCTCTTCGCATCAGGTGGCCAAAGTATTGGAGTTTCAGCTTCAACATCAGTCCTTCCAATGAATACCCAGGGCTGATCTCCTTTAGGATGGACTGGTTAGATCTCCTTGCAGTCCAAGGAATTCTCAAGAGTCTTCTCCAACACCACAGTTCAAAAGCATCAATTCTTCTCTGCTCAGCTTTCTTTATAGTCCAACTCTCACATGCATACATGACTAGTGGAAAAACCATAGCCTTGACTAGATGGACCTTTATTGACAAAGTAAGGTCTCTGCTTTTTAATATGCTGTCTAGGTTGCTCATAACGTTCCTTCCAAGGAGTAAGCGTCTTTTAATTTCATGGCTACAATCACCATCTGCAGTGATTTGGGAGCCCAAAAAAATGAAGTCAGCCACTGTTTCCATTGATTCCCCATCTATTTGCCATGAAGTGATGGTACTGGAAGCCATGATCTTAGTTTTCTGAATGTTGAGCTTTAAGTCAACTTTTTCGTTTTCCTCTTTCACTTTCATCAAGAGGATCTTTTGCTCTTCTTCACTTTCTGCCATAAGGGTGGTGTCATCTGCATATCTGAGGTTATTGATATTTCTCCCAGCAATCTTGAGCCCAGCTTGTGCTTCTCCCAGCCCAGCGTTTCTCATGATGTACTCTGCATATAAGTTAAATAAGCAGGGTGAAAATATATAGCCTTGACGTACTCCTTTTCCTATTTGGAGCCAGTCTGTTGTTCCATGTCCAGTTCTAACTGTTGCTTCCTGACCTGCATACAGGTTTCTCAAGAGGCAGGTCAGGTATTCCCATCTCTTTCAGAATTTTCCACAGTTTATTGTGATCCACACAGTCAAAGGCTTTGGCATAGTCAATAAAGCAGAAACAGATGTTTTTCTGGAACTCTTGCTTTTTCAATGATCCAGCGGTTGTTGGCAATTTGATTTCTGGTTCCTCTGCCTTTTCTAAATCCAGCTTGAACATATGGAAGTTCACGGTTCACCTATTGCTGAAGCCTGGCTTGGAAAATTGGGGCATTACTTTACTAGCATGTGAGATGAGTGCAATTGTGCCATAGTTTGAGCATTCTTTGGCATTGCCTTTCTTTGGGATTGGAATGAAAACTGACCTTTTCCAGTCCTGTGGCCACTGCTGAGCTTTCCAAATTTACTGACATATTGAGTGTAGTACATTTACAGCATCATCTTTTAGGATTTGAAATAGCTCAACTGGAATTTCATCACCTCCACTAGCTTTATTCACAGTGATGCTTTCTAAGGCCCACTTGACTTCACATTCCAGGATGTCTGGCTCTGGGTGAGTGATCACGATTATCTGGGTCGTGAAGATCTTTTTTGTACAGTTCTGTGTATTCTTGCCACCTCTTAATATCTTCTGCTTCTGTTAGGTCCCTACAATTTCTGTCCTTTATCGAGCCTGTCTTTGCATGAAATTTTCCCTTGGTATCTCTAAATTTCTTGAAGAGATCTCTAGTCTTTCCCATTCTATTGTTTTCCTCTACTTCTTTGCACTGATCGCCGAGGAAGGTTTTATTATCTCTTCTTGCTATTCTTTGGAACTCTGCATTCAAATGGGTACATCTTGCCTTTTCTCCTTTGCTTTTCTCTTCTCTTCTTTTTACAGCTAGTTGTAAGGCCTCCTCAGACAGCCATTTTGCTTTTTTGCATTTCTTTTCTTGGGGATGGTCTTGATTCCTGTCTCCTGTACAATGTCACGAACCTCCATCCATAGTTCATCAGGCACTCTTTCCACTGTTTCCCCATCTTTTCCATGAAGTGATGGGACCAGATGCCATGATACTCCAAGATAAAATAAAAAGTTGAATAAAATCTCAAAACAAAAAACAAACAAAAGAAACATGTCTGACACACATAATAATGTAACATGCAGGTATTAAAATGATGTAAAAGAGAATTTAATGAAATGACAAGATGCCCATTATATACTCAATTTAAAAAATCACTTTTTAAAAGCCATACAATTTGGTTCCATTTCAGCAAAAATGAAAAGCATTTTTGACTAAAATGTTTGGACAAGTATGCAATAAGATGCAACCACAATTAATCACAGTTGGAATTATGGGTGATTACTTTTAACATTTATTAAGGCACAGTCAGTTCAGTTCAGTCACTCAGTCGTATCCGACTCTTTGTGACCCCATGAATCGCAGCACGCCAGGCCTCCCTATCCATCACCAACTCCCAGAGTTTACCCAAACTCATGTCCATCGAGTCAGTGATGCCATCCAACCATCTCAT
>NW_011495049.1:9617685-9618265 GCF_000754665.1 Bison bison bison | reverse complement strand
CTTCTGAAGCTTTCTAAAGATTCTTAAAGGCCCCAGAGTTATTTGGGAGATGATCAAGGGACTGTCTTTAAGTCATACTGCATTAATTGGTGTGTCAATTACAGCTGCTTCTGTACTATAGGAAGAGTAGAAACAGTCATTAACCAGAGGATCTGCCTTAGAGTGACTGACATTTCCACATTTAACATTATCTACATGAATCATTTCTGAACAACTGGAAACAATGCAATCCTTTAAAAATAAGATCAAAAACCAATGCAAAGGAACTCAAAAATATATTACACTGTTTTTGGAACTAAATCAAACATAATTCAATGGCTAATCAAGGACAAATGACTAAAGAAAAAATTTCCCCAATGCCTATGGGAGTTCACCAAATCAGTCTGGTGAATTAAAACTTGAGAGGTTGCCTAGGTCTTTAAAACTATTACAAATTAAAATAGCCTGCTTTCTCCACTGTTACCATCTCGAGCTATTTGAGAAATGGAATTCAACCTAAATGGTTGAATTTAGGTCTATATACATTGAGATTTTCTCTCACTTAAGGTCTAGCTGCCAAGGAAAGCTCTACTGGAAAAAT
>NW_011495049.1:9599858-9617585 GCF_000754665.1 Bison bison bison | reverse complement strand
AGTAAGCGTCTTTTAATTTCATGGCTGCAATCACCATCTGCAGTGATTTTGGAGCCCCCCAAAAATAGTCTGACACTGTTTCCACTGTTTCCCCATCTACTTCCCATGAAGTGATAGGGCCAGACGCCATGATCTTGGTTTTCTGAATGTTGAGCTTTAAGCCAACTTTTTCAGTCTCCTCTTTCACTTTCATCAAGAGGCTTTTTAGTTCCTCTTCACTTTCTGCCATAAGGGTGTTGTCATCTGCATATCTGAGGTTATTGATATTTCTCCAGGCACAATCAACATACAATAAAAAGGACATGTTCAAAATGCACAAAAAATCAGCTTCGTGTGTGTGTATGCCTATAAAACCATCACTACAATTAAGATAATAAAAATGTTCATCACCCAGAAAGTTTTCTATGATCCCTTTGTAATCCTTCCCCTCTCCCTCTTCCTTGTGCACAAATACTTGTCTACTTTCTGTCACTGAAAATTAGTCTGCACTTTCTAGAATTTTATATAAAAAATCATTGTTACATTCTCTTAAAAAAATCTGGCTTCATTCATGCATCATTTGTTTGAACTTGATTCACGTTATTGTGAATAGCAGTAGTTCAGTCCTTTTTATGCTGAATCGTATTTCCATCTGGATACCAGTTTTTTATCCATTCATCTGTTGATGGACATTTAGGGTGTTTCCATTTTAGACCACTACAAATAAAGCAGATGTGAATATTAATGCATAAGTCTTTGTATAGACATATGTCTTCATTTCTCTGGAGTAAACACCTCAGAGTGGAATGCCTGGTATATGGTAGGAATGTTTATGTTTTTATTTAATAAACAGCCAGTTTCCAAAGCGATCGTGCCATTTTACATTCTCTCCAGCAGTGTGTTAGAGAGTTCCAGTTGCTCTATATCCTATCCAACACGTGGGTATGGTTAGTCCTATTAATAAATTTATCTTTTATCAGGTTAGCCTGGATAGAGGTTTATCACTTTTATTGATCTTTTCATGAAACTGTCTTTTGTTTTCATTGATTTTCTCATTGTTTCTGCTTTCTGCTTCATTGATTTCTGTGCTGATTTTTATTGTTCTTTCTTCTGCTTTTCAAGTACTCTTCAGTTTCTAGGTTCTTAAGGTGGAATCTGAAGTCATTGACCTGAAACTTTTATTCTTTTCTATTGTAGGTATGTAAAGCTATAAATTTTCACTACATAATGCTCCAGTTGAAACCCCCAAATTTTAATGTTTTCACTTTCATTCAGTTGAAAATAATTTTTAATGTTCCTTTTGATTTTTTTCTATGAACCTTGGGTTGTTTAGAGGTTTATAGACTAGTTTCCTAATACATGGATATATTCCACATGTATTTTTGTTACTGATTTCCAATTTAATTCTACCATTACACTTTTGTTATTCTAGGTCCTAACGTATTCCTCAAATACTTTTCATAAAACCTTTTAGTTCCCATTTACAGATGTTTCTCTCATGACCTAATGAGAATTCCATGGCCTAAATAATTCACTTTGAATAACATCTTACACTTTCCCCAAACTCAGTAACTCATCACAGTGCTAAAAACCTGTTTCTACATCTGTGACTTCGGCTTTTATGATCTCCTTGGGTGGTTCATTTTTTTTTTTCCTGGCATTACTAAACCTCAAATTATAAAATAATCTCTCTGAAAAATGTATCAGAAATTCTTAACTGTTTTCTTGCTTTGGGTGTTTTAGGAGCAGAAAGAAAAGACCAAGTTATTTTTAAATTTTAAGATTGTCCTTTGCATTATATCCAGTCAAAACATATGACAGAGAACTGGTGCCAGGAAATGTGTCCCATGCAGTCTTTCTTTTCAAGTAAACTGAAGATTGCTTCCTCAATTAGTTGAATCTTCTGGGTGGTCCTTTAAAAAACAGTTCTTTGAAGAAACTAGTGAACTAATAATACTGTAAATGTAAAATAACTTTAGTCCTTTAACTTTGAAGCTAAGAAAGAATGAAGAGAAATTCAATGTTTTTTGTTTGTTCATATGGAATTTTCTAGCTCTGATTTTAAGAGGGAAAAATTCTGTATGAATCCAATGAAAAACTTTTTTTAAAAGATGTGTGTACATTTGAGCTTAGAATTAGCCAACTGTAATTGTGTTTGTGCACGCACATGTGTACATGTGTGCAAACTACTTGGTTTGCTTACTTTTATATGTAAATGATGCACACACATATTGCAGTCTATATTAAAATCAGTATGTAATAAATTTAAAATATCTAGGGACATTCTGAAGGAGATCAGCCCTGGGATTTCTTTGGAGGGAATGATGCTGAAGCTGAAACTCCAGTACTTTGGCCACCTCATGCGAAGAGCTGACTCATTGGAAAAAACTGATGCTGGGAGGGATTGGGGGCAGGAGGAGAAGGGGAAGACAAGAGGATGAGATGGCTGGATGGCATCACTGACTCGATGAACTTGAGTCTGAGTGAACTCCGGGAGTTTGTGATGGACAGGGAGGCCTGGCGTGCTGCGATTCATGGGGTCACAAAGAGTCGGACACGACTGAGCAACTGAACTGAACTGAACTGAGGGACATTTAGTAAGTAAAGAACTTTGTGCAATTCTGAGAAAATTGGTTATTACTTAGGCTTAGTCTGTACATTTGATTCCACTTTGGGATTCAAAATCATCCCTTTGTGGTCTCTCAATATTATCCCCTCATTAGAGCTTGCCCTAGGTAAAATACTCAAGTAGTTGAAGTTGCTTTTATGGGTACTCCATTCTCTTCCAGAGACCCCTTTTGCCTTTTTACTCTTCTTGGCTAATCAGTGGGAAAAAAAAATTGTATTTCAGTCTTGAGGCCTTTTATTTCCCTGAAAAATATCTAAGTAGGCAGCTATTCCCTCTAGGGAAACGCAGGACGGGCTGACAATGTTAGTCATCGTCACTACTCAAATGCCTGTGATTCTGATTTTCAGTAGTTCACTGTCTGTATCAGTCTAACAGTTTGACAGTGAAGACAGTCACCAGTTAGCATTCAGATCGTTCCATTTTGGTCTGGAGGAGGAAATGGCAACCTACTCCAGTATTCTTGCCTGGTGAATCCCATGGACACAGGAGTCTTGTGGACTATAGTCCCTAGGGTCGCAGAGTCGGATTCAACTAAAACGCCTTAGCATGCACACTAATCCAGCAACTCCAAACCCTCTCCACCCACTTACTCCAAATAGGAAGGATAGTCAAATTAATTGTCATGAGAAAAGAAAATCTTATACAAACAGGGACCTAATAATTGGAGTGGTTGACTGGTGGACTGAGCAAATTTAAATAAGGTAGACTATGTGACTATTGTAGACTTTGCATATCCTTCAAGCAATCTCACTGTAAATGGCATTTTGGGCTGTGTAAATACAATGTCTGTACTACGAACTGTACTTGCCTGAATACAGAACATTGAATTTACATTCCTCATGGTGCTGCTGACCTCCATCAGCGATTGGCCAAGTGGGCTTTGGTTGGCAACTGAATATTGTCGTGGCCTTCAGCTCCTTGGCTAGTTTCCTTGGCTCATGGTTTTATTAGTGGGATTGATTATAAGTAATAATTTCTCCGTGTCCATAAGCTGAAGGTTTCCCTCTTCTCTCTACCACTGCCCTGAATGCATCATTTTTTAGGGCTGTCTCCCCAGTCTATATTAATGTCTCCCATTTAAATAAGCTTTCCTAACATATCCATTATCACAAAAGGAAAAAAAAAAAGACTCAGATCTGCATATGGCAAATACCAGCCAAGAAATTATCCAAAATAGTGGGTGCCAACTAAAGAGGTCAACAGTCATTTGTTTTTCATGTGCATTTAATTATTGGAGGAAATTTGATTTGCCAATTATGCTAGTATTTTGAAGGCAGCTTCATTTTGCAATTGAGAATGAGAACTTCTTAAAGTGGGACTGTGCCAGTGAGCTCATGCCAGATCCATTGTGGGCACTGGTAAGTTTGTGAAGAGAACCAAATAAAGCATGGCAGGAACTATGCTGCTGCATAGAGATAAATGGATAAGGGGATAAAAATATTCTTTAAATGTTTCTGTTTAAGAGCAGTAACTAGGAATATTCTATATAAATGCAATTCTGGAATTTAGACATTCTAACAGCAAAAAGCACAAATTAACAGTTTATCAGTCTTCCTGATATTTTCTTTTTTCTCTTCCTATTATGTATATCAAAGAATAGAGTGTTCTAAAATATTAAAATTGATAGATACAAATTGTAAGATAGGCATGAGGGTATTCTTCTAGCCTAAATGCTGAAGATTCAAGGACTGATACTACAGTGTGGGCACTGCTCTGATCAAGGCAGTTGCATTGCAGTTGGGGAAGCTGAGGGTCTAATCACATAAGTATGACACCAGATGCAATCCAGTGGGATTTAAAGAGGTCCTTCCTGGTTTGGATTCCATAATGGTGATATAGACTACATTTTATATACTTTTCTAAAGTATTTTTGAATAAATGCTTTTCATATGATGCCATTAAGTAGCTATTTATTTTGCCTGTGCATATGACTAAATAGAAATTTATGCTTTGGCAAACAGGGTTATTTTGCGAAGACCTTACTAAACTATCACTAAAAATGCAAATCATAGTGAAGGGTTCCTGAGGGCCATGTTCTTCTTCTCAAAGGGAGAAACAGCAGATGCATCCTTAGGCCATTCACTACATGTGAGAGAATATTTGCCAATTGTGCATTTCTTAAAAACTGATTTTGCCTAAACCAGATCATTGAAGTTAATGATTCAATGAGATTACTCTTTTCCTATTTTCTTTCCTGTAGGTTTTTTTTTCTTTTTAATGACAAATTGCCCCTTTTCATACCAGTTTATTTGTATATATTATTTTGAGTATATTAATCTTAAATCTTATTCCAAACACCTGTCCCCTTAACTCACTTAACTGTCAAACAGCTAACTTAACCTATTTTTTTTAAGCAATGGCATTTTGACAGAATGAAATTCTTTCCTTGAAATTTAGGAATGAGTGAAAAAATAACACACCCTTCCAGATGTGAAGAAAATAAACATTATCCTGCCCTTGAACTTCCTGAAATAATGACCTTCTTTTGTTCTGAGTCACTTTGCACCCCACCTCCTTTACCATCTCCCCCCACTCCTTGATCCAGCATCACAGGTTCAGTGAGCATTTCCAAGTTCATTTGCAGACTGTCTCTAAAGTGGTAAGATTTAGTGGGGGCTGGGGCAATGCCTATGTTGGCATTAGATTTGATGCGTTTCAGCATTAGCAGAATGAAGAGGTGACATAGTTGCCTCTGAATTCATTCATTGCTGGAAATTACCATCTGAAGTCCGAAGACATTGAAACTTCCTACTTTATGGCTGCAATAACTATTCACTGTCTTTGTTTCTCCTCTAAGCCCAGGGAGCCTTCCATTAGCATGGCAGAAAAGGACAGCAGGGTTCAGAGAACCTCTGTAAGGTGATTATATTTGACAGACTGGCCTCGCTCCCTTTTCTACTTTTTCACCGCTAGCAACAGCTGCTTCTTTGTCATACCTTTCCCTTTTCATGAAAGAAGTCAGATATCATGCAAGGAGCACATCAAAAGTCATGACCCTTAAGCAAATTTTAAATTAGCACATAGGAGGAAATGAGATAGATAATTTGGCTTCATGTCTCGTTCTTTCCCTTTTTAGTTCCTGTTTGACTACATTTTACAAACCTAGGTTTTGTTTTGTCTCTGCCATTGGTGGTTAGTACAATTTTAAATGATCTGGAAGAAATCAAATAGGAAATGCTGATGAAAAATAATTCTACTCATACGAGGCCTTCAGTGGCTTGTACTGTGTTTCTTCTCTATTGGTGTGAGAATGTTCTGTTAATAAGATGGGCTGGGGACTGATGATGCGGATAGAGGTAGACAGTTAACAATAAGAGTCCATACAAATGCTGTTCAAGCTTTATGCCTTATGTTGTTCCACAAACGGACTTCCAGAGCTTGTGTGGAAATACTTGGAAGAAGGTACAGGTGGTCATATGCTTTTGGCCAAAAGTGGTTCCTTTTATGTCAGATTATGTAGATTACCTTTTCAAACAAGCAGCAAAGTTGAAAGGGGACAGGCTGAGGTTGAGGTAGGCCAGAAAGGGTCACAACAATCAATACAAAAAGTGGAATAACTGAATGACTCTAGTAATTACTTAGTTAACTCTAGGACACCCTTCATCAGCTGCATTTAGAACCACAGAAATGCCAGTCTTTTTAATTCATTCATTCAATACTCACTGAAAACTCATTACATGCCAGGAGTACAAAGACTAATAAAATACATTTTTTCGGTCCTGAGGGGGCTTAAACTTTTGTAACATTAACACGGAGCCAGGCACTTTTAGTGCTTCATTCATCATTTGAAAATTAAATGACTGTTTTCTAAATTTGTACGAAATGTGATAATTTCTTCAGTAGGTAGGTAGGATGTGTGTGGCGTGTCTAGTATCTAGAGAGCCATAGCACATGGTTGTGCATATTGTATAATATCCACACTGAGCCTGCCGTTCAGCCTGCAGTGTACAGAGCAGTACCAGCACCTCCAAGCTCCTACTGTGTGCAGAAGATATCCTGGTGAACAGTTTCTACCTTCTTGGAGCTTGCATTCCAGCATTCATGTGTCCATGAAATGGGCTGAATTCTGCTCTCAAATCCTATAAAATATGCCTAGACGCACTTTAAAGTATGTGGCTTGACAGTCTTTTGCTGTAGCCCAGTATGAAAATGTGTTAAAATGTTGATGTTTTCCATAATTACACTAATCATTGGATTTATAGCAATATCATGTTAATCTGGCCACCCTAAAGACTGAGAATCCAATAGTAAAAGTTAACACATTACTTTTAAGACCATTTAAGACCATTTTAAAAACTATGATGCTAGCAAACTATGATGTTGGACTTCCCTGGTGGCTCAGATGGTAAAGCATCTGTCTACAATGTGGGAGACCTGGGTTCGATCCCTGGGTCAGGAAGAATCCCTGGAGAAGGAAATGGCAACCCACTCCAGTATTCTTGCCTGGAAAATCCCACGGACGGAGGAGCCTGGTGTCCGTGGGGTCACAAAGAATCGGACACGACTGAGCAACTTCACAACTTTACTTTAAGACCATTTTACTTTCATAAAAATTGGAAATATTATTAAAGTGTGTTATGTTTGTATCTTCCTTAGTAAAAAGATGACATAACATGATTAAGAAAATCCTTCTTGGGGTGTGGAGAAAAGGGAACCCTCCCACACTGTTAACCCACTATGGAGCCAACTTCCCAGGTGGCTCAGATGGTAAAGCATCTGCTTACAATGTGGGAGACCCGGGTTTGATCCCTGGATTGGGAAGATCCCCTGGAGAAGGAAATGGCGACCTACTCCCGTATTCTTGCCTGGAAAATCCCATGGACGGAGGAGCCTGGTGGGCTACAGTCCATGGATCACAAAGAGTCGGACATGACTGAGCGACTGAGCGACTTCACTTTCACTATGGAGAACAATATAGATGTTCCTTAAAAAATTAAAAAAGAACTACCATGTGATCAGCAGTCCCACTCCTGGGCATATATCCAGAAAAGATGAAAACTCAAATTTGAAAAGATACACGCACCCCAATGTTTACTGCCACACTATTCACAATGGCCAACGTGTGTAAGCAACCTAAATGTCCATCAACAAAGGAATGGATAAAGAGGTGTGGTATATACATACCATGGAACACTACTCAGCCATTAAAAGAATGAAATGTCATTTGTCCCAACATAGATGGACCTATAGATTATCATACTAAGTGAAATAAGACAAATACTGTATCACTTATATGTGGAATCTAAAAAATTATGAACTTACAAAACAGAAACTCACAAATCTAGAAAATATACTTATGGTTACCAAAGGGGAAAGGCAGGGAGGAAAAAATAAGGAATTTGGGATTAACAGACATATACTCCTATATATAAAAGGAACTACAGGGACCTACTGTAAAGCACAGGGGATTATATTCATTGTCTTGTAAAACCTATAATGAAAAAAATCTGAAGAATGTGTGTACATATATATATATAACTGAATCACTTTGCTGTATACCTGAAACATTATAAATCAACTATACTTCAAGAAAAAGAAAAAATCCCTCTTAGTAATGTACTCTAACAAGGTTGTATTTTTAGGGTATTATTAGATGTGGGCTTCCCAGGTGTTCTGTGGTAAAGAATCTACCTGCCAAGCAGAAGAAGATGTGAGTTCAATCTCTGGGTTGGGAAGATCCCCTGGCAACCCACTCCAGTATTCTTGCCTGAGAAATCCCATGGACAGAGGAGCCTGGCAGACTACAGTCCATGGGGTCTAAAAGAGTCGGACATGACTTAGTGACTAAATAACAATTATGAGATGTGTAAGGATGAGGTAAATAACTCTTAGTGGTTATGGAACTTCGTTTAGAAAAGCTGGCAGCACCAGGAAAAACGCAAATAAGCATGACCTTTAAGGCCTTGTCCCTGCCCCTGCCTGCCTGTCTGGCATCATCTCCAGCCAGTTCATTCTCATTATCCTACTCTTTGGTCACAGGGAGCTGTTAATACATGAAGTCACATGAGCAGCCCAAGTCTCTCATAGCTCACTTCCTTTGTACATGCTATTCTCATGGACAGCAGTATCCCTTCCCCTCTTCTCTAGCTCCTTCTTGCCTTTCAGATCCAGCTGAGAAGTCACTTTCTTTGTGAAACCATTCCCATCCCCTCCCAGGCACCAGGGTTAGTTGCCTTCCAAGGCTACTGCATTTCACAGCTCCAGGCGTTGCCCTTCCCACTGTATTGCCAGAGAGCTCTTCCTCTTTCTCCTGTAGTATCTTACAGAGATGCCTCTATGCAGTTAGCATCCTGCTCTGTCTCCTGCTTCGCAGCCTCCCCAAAGAGTAATAAATGCTTTGCAATCTGAAGCTGAACCTTACTTCTACTGGTCTGATATATAATAGTGCTGAATGGATAATTGAATTGTGGTCTCACATGGCACAGTGCATAATTAAGGAGCCCTTAAGGTCTGTCAGATTGGTTTTTCCCTCCCTGGATCTGTTCAGATTTGTTTGCATAGCCTGGCCATTTTTTCTCTATTGGGATATCTGTCCTTCAAGTCATCCCTCCATTGCCAGTGGCTGTGTTGCTGGCTGCCTTTTTCAGGGGTCCATCAGCATTAAGATCACTGCTCCTTGTCCACGGCCCAGTTGCTATGTATTCTTCCCCCTCCTTCTCCTTTTCCATCTCTTCCTTTCCCCCACAATTCCTCATTTCCTTCCCCCTCCTCCTTTTCTTGTTCTTTCTGCTTGTTTCTCAGTGGTAGGGGCTTTTGCCTTTTAAACTACTGTCTGCAAATGAACACTGAATCAGTCATTTGCATTTTGTTTCCTATGGTATTTATACCTTTAGTGGTTCTCTCTGTATTTGCAGGATTTGTTGTTCAGTCACCAAGTCGTGTCTGACTCTTTGTGACCCCATGGACTGCAGCATGCCAGGTCTCCGTGTCCCTCACCATCTCCCAGAGTTTGCCCAAGTTCATGTCGATTGAATTCATGATGCCATCCAACCATCTCATCCTTTGTCTCCCTCTTCTCCTTCTGCCTTCAATCTTTCCCAGCATCAGGGTCTTTTCAAATGAGTTGGCTGTTTGCATCAGGTGGCCAAAGTATTGGAGCTTCAGCTTTAGCATCAGCCCTTCCAATGAGTATTCAGGGATGATTTCCTTTAGGATTAACTGGTTTGATCTCCTTGCAGTATTGTGTACACTAAAAATGATTTTCAGGTGTGCAGTTATTACCAACACCCGAGGGCTGTGACTGTTCAGTTTGGAAGGTTTTTAAAAAAAATTTTTGATAGCAGTTCATTTTTGAAACTTGTACAGGGTTACCATATCCCTTGGACAGCAAGGAGATCCAACCAGTCCATCCTAAAGGAGATCAGTCCTGAATATTCATTGGAAGGACTGATGCTTGGGCTGAAACTCAATACTTAGGCCACCTGATGCAAAGAACTGACTCATTGGAAAAGATCTTGATGCTGGGAAGGATTGAGGGCAGGAGGAGAAGGGGACAACAGAGTATGAGATGGTTGGGTGGCATCACCAACACAATAGACAGGAGTCTGAGTGAACTCCAGGAGTTGGTGATGGACAGGGAGGCCTGGCGTGCTGCAGTCCATGGGGTCGCAAAGAGTCGGACACGACTGAGCGACTGAACTGAACCATATCCCTTTCTTTCTAGGTACTTTACTCTCAGGACTACATTTTATCACCTAGATAGAGATATTTCTGCATACTTCCTTAAGTTAGCAAGGTGAAAGCGACTATTCAAAGGTCACCGTGCTCAGCTGCTCAGTCATGTCCTACTCTTTATGACCCCATAGACTGTAGCCCATCAGTCTCCTCTGATCATGGAATTTTCCAGGCAAGAATATTGGAGCGGGTTGCCATTTCCTACTGCAGGGGATCTTCCCAACCTAGGGATCCAACCTGCGTCACCTGATTCTTCTGCATTAGCAGGTGGACTCTTTACCACTGTGCCTTAGAATACAAACAGTACACAACTCTCATTTACCTGGCATTGATGAGAATTCTGATCTTTATGTCATTGTTCATGATTGGCCATTTATTCCTTAACTCTGACAGTACTCACCCCAGAACTCTCAGTTTTACACTGCTTTCACTAGCATGGATGTGAAGCTCTCCATAATATCTTGAAAAAAAAACATGTTCAAGTTTGAAATAGAAAAGACCTAGGGGAACTTCATACTGGCAACTCTAATGGTGGGAATTTGGAAGCAAACTGAAGGGGAAAGTCTGTGGAGAGGTGGGAGTGTAATTTCATGGTATTTAGGACACTGAAAAAGCTTTGAGATTTATGTGCACCCAATTTCTGTATTTCTTGTGATAATACTGCCCGCATTTTTGTACACTATACTCCTAGCTGATTATTTACTTCTAAGTCAATGGCAAGCCTAATACTTACATAAAAGTTTTAAATGGCATTCTTTACGAAAGTTATAAATTACATAGATATTTTAGAGTCTAAGATAGTCAGCTCTAACCGACTGAGCTTCAGTGCTATAAACAAGGCTGATTAAATGATTTTGGTTGTTTTCAGAACGAACAAATTCCTCAGCTCAAGAAGATATAAAGGAGGATTACTTAGTTTTAAAAGCTTAAAATACACTCAAAGATAACTATAACTTTAAAAAATCTATTAAGATGTATTCTTGGGTTGTGTCTTGTATCACAAAACCAATTTGGAAACTTGATTTAATGAGCTTAGTTGTCAATATTTGCCAAGTTAATTGGAGAATACTGGATACTCCCTTTTTGTTCTGTGTAGACACAGCCTTTTGGACTGGAACAGCCTTTGTTATCCCTAGGCCAATGAACTGAATTCTGATGAGATCATGCTTTGACGTAGGATGTGGACCAATAGTAAACCTGCTTCAGGGTCTTGGACGATATCTTAAAAGTTACAGCCAAGAGAGGTGGCGACTGCATCAAGCGGAGAGGAGAGAAGCTTTTGCTGCTAAAGATCATGAATGGATTTATTTTTGTGTTTATCATGACTTAGTATGATAAGATACCACAGCAAAACATTGCTCATAAAACTCTTCGGTGTGCTTAGTAAAAAGTCAGGATTGACATATATTTAACATCATTCTACACCTTCTCAGAGTTTGATCATCGTTTAAAATATATGTGAGTTGCCTGATTCTCGTTGTTAACTAGTTTAGAATTCCATGTGGGATGCAGTGGGGGCTTAGAGTTGGATTTTGCATTATGTTGAAAACTTGTTACTGTCACATCTGTGATCCACCAAAGCTGTCCTGTAGATGATTTGCAGTTGTATTTTTAGATTCAGTTTTAATATGATGTTTAACTGACAGCTGTTGAAATTTTGAATTTTATAACAAATGCTAAAATTTTAAATGAAACAGTCTAAAACACTGTTTTGCAAGTTTAATTAGAAGTACTTTCAAAAGCAGTTTTTCTAAGTGATGTTATGATCAGTTTTCTATCCATATAACTACTTCTAGTTTAAATTAAAACATTTTTTGTTTCAAATTATAAAGTCTATTGCCAAGAGGTTTGCATTTATTTAGTTGCATGAATATAAGCTGGAGTTTAACTCATTTTTATGTAACCTACATTTAAACGTAGTCCTAACACTCGTGATTTTATTCATATTTTCCCATTAAAATACGAAGAGAGTTATTTTCCATGGCTTTAAAATGATGTAGAAGAGTAGTTAAAAATGGAAACTGTGGTATTTTATTCACTTTCATGTTTTTGGATGTTATATGTTAGGAAACAATGAGATAGCCATCTAAACTCTTAGTAGTCTTCATATATATTCATTCTTTTGCAATGCTTCAGAAAAAGACTGCTTACTAAAACTATTACTATCCTTGGCCAATGGGCCTTCCAGTCTCTTTAAAATGCCTGTGTTCAAGTCCTATTTGAATTGCAATTCACTAGGGAATACATCTACCTTTGTAGAGTTCTTAATTTAGTGCCGAATTCCTTGTCAGTATTCAAAAATCATTCAGTATTACTGATAATGGCAGCCAGTCATTTGATTTTATACATTAACAAAAATATTTTAAGGTCTAACTTTATATTATTCAATGTAATGCTTGTTATTTGTGCTAAGAATTTTGATCATGACTCAAGGAAGAATGAATATATAAAATGATGTGTTTCCTGTACAAGTATTCCTATCAAGTATATTCTTTAAAGTAAAGAAATTTTTCAGAACAATGCTAACATCGATACACATTTTTCTTGTTTGGCTTTTGAGGAAATTATTCCAGGGCATAGACAAAATTTTAGTGACATTTAAATTTTAATCAAAATAACCTCTAGTATGTAGACTTATTACTCCCATAATTTGATCATGATTATAATGCCAATACACCCTGACAGCAATCAAAATAGAAAAGAAGTTATGAGTGAGCTTGTGAAATGATAGAACTGCTAATTTATATACCAACAAATTTAAGAATTGCTCATGAGATTTTGATTTTTGAACATTTTCTTTACTCTAATGATAGAAAATGAATGTTTTCTACATTCTATGAAGGATGCATTTTAATTGCATAGCAATGCAATATTCATACTAGTTATAGCCTAATTCTTAATGTTCTATGGTAAAATAATTTTTTTAGGGCAACAAAAGTAGGATAAATTCCCCAAAGTAAACAGAAAGGAAGACAAAAGATTTATTGTCTTTTAATCTCACAGTTATCATCAAAATGTATTGCTAAGCATATATTTATTGACTTCCTCTACTAACAACTCTCTGGTTAAGAAACAGACTATTAATTGTAGAAGACACGCCCCCACTCTGAAAACCTAGAAATCTCATGTAACTAAAAGGCTTTTGAGTTGCTGTGAGAACCCTGCAGAAGACACATAGAGAGCACTCACACAACATGCCCAACCTACTGAGGCAATGTCCGAACACTCCAGGACTTTGGTGTCCTAAGACTGCCCATCTCTCATACTATTTTTCTCTCCAGCAACCTGTGAATTATCCACTAGTATTCAGACTAGAATATTGTAGTATACTGAGAGCAAGTCTGGAATTTCCTTGCCATAACCTCAGAAGAGAGTTTACTGATTGCCATTGTAAATGCACAGGCCTTACTATAGTTAACAACTTCTGTTTTTCTTTCTTTCTTGTCATAAGAGTGGATTTTGATATCTACCTATCCACTGGTATTATCTCACAAGATTGGAAAAGCACAGTTTATACTACCTACTCTCCAATAGAATTCCAGCCAAAGGTATTGCATGTAAATAAACATTGAATGGAATGTTCCCTAGCATCACTCTGTTAGGGTTTCACATAGTTATAACCTGAAAGTGTCAGAATCTTGCTGTATAAGCTGCATTCACTTATTTGTTCAGCAATGCCAGTATTAGTTATTCAGAAAAAGTCCAAATAAGTCACTGTGCTAATTAGTATGTATATGCATTGCTTTCTCCCTTACTCCCTAGAGATCGAAGGAATTGACACTATAAATACCAAATATAATTTGTGCTTTTATGTTTGTTTTAGAAAAACAATCACATACAAAAGCACTGTGGAATACTTTCATAAAGCTGGTTTTGGAGAAATCTAACCTCCTCCTCTGGAGAAGGCAATGGCACCCCACTCCAGTACTCTTGCCTGGAAAATCCCATGGATGGAGGAGCCTGATAGGCTGCAGTCCATGGGGTTGCTAGGAGTCGGACACGACTGAGTGACTTCACTTTCACTTTTCACTTTCATGCATTGGAGAAGGAAATGGAAACCCACTCCAATGTTCTTGCCTGGAGAATCCCAGGGACAGGGGAGCCTGTGGGCTGCCGTCTATGGGGTCACACGGAGTCGGACACGACTGAAGCGACTTAGCAGCAGCAGCAGCAGCAGCCGCCCCAAGAATTACCTAAAGTAGGTTCAGATGGGTCAACAAGCAGCTGGAGCTAATGTGCTTTGATTAAGTGAAGAGTTGCTGAGTTTGTCCCAAATTTTATCAATTTGTCCCAAATTCTCTAAGAAAGAGCGGGCAAAGAACACTGAGCCAAAAAGCAGTAAGTGATTCAAAATGCTACTTAAACAAGCATTATTGATGTCATCCATTTAAAAATCCATGAATTTGTTTGCTGAGGAGGACAGTCCTAAAATGCAAAGTGAGTAGAATGGAGGGTCTGATATCTCTGGTAAGAAAAAGTTAAATACCAATAAGAACAACAGGGAACATGTGGAAGAGTTTGATATTTGTCATCAACTATTCCAAGTGATGGATAAAATATTTGACCCAGAAGCAGTTGAACGACTTCACTTACAGTCACACAACTAGAAAGTGGCAGGTCAAAGAACAAAACTGAAGTGTGCCTTTCCTCCATTACACTCATAACACACGCCCTTCTCCCTACGATAGACCCAGTTTACATCGCACTGTTTCCCATATAGTTATAGTTTTTCTGTTCACCCTGTGCTCCGGTTTGGATGATAAATCATATGATCACATCAATTACCAAGTAATGTAATATATACAATAAATATAGGGAAAAGAGGGAAAAAAATGAAGATACAGTGCATGGGTAAGTCTGTAGGTAACAAATAGAGAAACAGAAGCAGAAAAGCAAAATGAGAAAAGATAAAAGCATCTTTGAAATGAAAAATTTAGGGGAAAATAGGAATTAAACAGGCTGATTTCAAAGTATGGAGGAGGAAGAAAAAAAAAACTCATAAAATTTAAAATGCAGCTTATTTGGAGAATTGTGAAGACCCTAAGTTCAATTAGTCTAAACCTGTAACATTACCAGACATCATGGTGACCTTGTAATCTGGACATGGTCAGTCGGTTGCTTCCTTGTCCTCGGCGTGATGATTTGGCTTTGGCTCCCTGAACCACCAGATGAAGAATGCCTGGTATTAAAGGCTTAGGCACGTGCTTCTCCAACTGAGCCTGCGTCAGATTCACCTGGGGGAGGGGGCAGGGCTTGTCAAGCACTGCGGGCGGGCCTCATCCTCAGTTCTGATTCAGAAGTCCTGGTTTAGGGCCCTGGGAATTTGCTTTATTAATGGGCTTCCTGTTGCTCCTGCCCTCTGCTGTGTTTTCATTCCTGTGCTCATTCCAAATAGTGACCTTTGTTTTTTAATTGAAATATAGTTCATTTACACTGTTGTGTACAGCAAAGTGATTCAGGGTTATATATATATGTGTGTGTGTGTGTGTGTGTGTGTGTGTATGTATATATGTACACATATATATGTATATTTTCTGCTTCTTTTCCTTTATAAGTTATTACAGTATAGTTCTCTGTATATATAAGTATTGTTTTCTATGCTACACAGAAGGCCCTTGATGGTTACCTATTGTATATATACTAGTGTGTACATGTTAATCCCAAATTCCTAATTTATTCCTCCATTCCCCTTTCCCTTTGGTAACCATAAGTTTGTTTTCTATGTCTGTGGGTATATTTCTGTTTTGTATAAGTTCATTTGTATCATTTTTTTTTTTTTTTAGATTCCACGTATAAGAGATAGTGAACTTTTTAGAACTCACCAGCCTTTGAGAAGGAGATATCTTTAGTTTGTTATTTTTCTTGCATTTCGCCATAAAAATTGATCAGGTCTGAGGTGAACTTGTATTGACAACAATACAAGCTGCATAGTTTTTATACTTTTTCAAAAACTTCCCACCTTAGGAAACAAAATACTACTATTTTGTAGGTGAAAAAATTAAGACATGATGTTTTGATTATGAGGCTTCTTGTAGAACTCACATTTCCTTCCTCTTCCTGGTGTTCAGTTGCTAAAGTTGTGTCCACCTCTTTTGTGACCCCATGGACTGTAGCCCACCTGTCCATGGGATTTCCTAGGCAAGAATACTGGAGTGAGTTGCCATTTCCTTCTCCAGGGGATCTTCCCGACCCAAGGATCAAACCCACATCTCCTGCTGGGCAGGCAGATTCTTTACCACTGAGCCACTGAGCCACTGAGGGAACAAGCAGAGAAGGTGGGAAAGTTCCTTCCTCCTGACCGAGGACTTTCCCCACCTTCTCAGGTTACCAATGAATCATGCCAAGGAAGCAGCACACTGATGATGGCTTGAGTTGGAGGTCATCATGATGTCTGTGGCTGGACATCTAATTCAGAGCATCATAAATTCTTTTCTGCTTCTTTAGTAATTTGCACTTTCATAGAACAATGCAAGAAGACAGAGCGGATGCTATGTTCACTTGGAGTTTATACAGACTAACTCCCTGAGGGGAATTTTGTTGTATAATTGAGCACAGTGTTTTTTTTTTTTTTTTCCAGTCATGACTTCTCTTTTGAGCATTGGGTATATTCCAAACAGCTCTGCATTCTGCTCCATTGTGTGCTATAAATCCTGAGGCTTAGGTGACAGCCTAGCGGTTCCTCCACACAGTGAACAATTCAAATGCATCAATAGTCTGAGTTCTTTAGCCATCATTTGGGTCAGTGGTCTGACTTCTGAATTTTACACACCTGCAGAGTCAAAACAGAAGACAAAGCCAATCAAAAACAACAAAACAAGTGATGAGCTAGTGTAAGGCTGTCATTAAAAATATATTGCTAAATAAGAATAACACATGATCTTTAAAAAACCTAAAAGTTTAAAAAACCTAAAAGTTATTCCATGAATAAAGACCATTTGAACAGTAAAAATGATAACAAAAAAAGTTACTTTAGAAAAAGAGCAATTTTTATTTTTTTTTTATTTTATTTTTAAACTTTATATAATTGTATTAGTTTTGCCAAATATCAAAATGAATCCGCCACAGGTATATATGTGTTCCCCATCCTAGACCCTCCTCCCTCCTCCCTCCCCATACCATCCCTCTGGGTCGTCCCAGTGCACTAGCCCCAAGCATCCAGTATCGTGCATCGAACCTGGACTGGCATCTCGTTTCTTACATGATATTTTACGTGTTTCAATGTCATTCTCCCAAATCTTCCCACCCTCTCCCTCTCCCACAGAGTCCATAAGACTGTTCTATACATCAGTGTCTCTTTTGCTGTCTCGTACACCGGGTTATTGTTACCATCTTTCTAAATTCCATATATATGCATTAGTATACTGTGTTGATGTTTTTCCTTCTGGCTTACTTCACTCTGTATAATAGGCTCCAGTTTCATCCACCTCATTAGAACTGATTCAAAT
>NW_011495049.1:9599285-9599758 GCF_000754665.1 Bison bison bison | reverse complement strand
CATGGGGTTGCAAAGAGTCGGACACGACTGAGCGACTGAACTGAACTGAACTGAATTCCAGGTTCTGACCTTTTTTCACTATCAATTACATCCTTACTAGGGTCATCACCAAATCAGGCAAGTTCTGCTTAAGCTCCTTGTCAATCTTCTAACATGCATAAATAAGACTAAGGAAGTGTATCATTTTAAATGTCATAATTAAGCTGCCTTTCCAACTGTAATTGTACAATGTCTTTAATCATATTAGCCCTTTAATACCAGATTAAATGCTATGTTGTTAAAAAAATTTTCCCAATTAGAAAAAAAATCGTTCTATTTCAAGATGCCAAAATTGTATGGTTTGTGTTTATAAGATTCTGTTCTGTCTTGGCGGAGAAGGCAATGGCAACTCACTCCAGTATTCTTGCCTGGAGAATCCCAGGGATGGGAGAGCCTGGTGGGCTGCCATCTATGGGGTCACACAGAGTCGGACA
>NW_011495049.1:9592862-9599185 GCF_000754665.1 Bison bison bison | reverse complement strand
TTCTGGTTTCCTCAGTGTGTATGCCCAGCAGTGGGATTGCTGGATCATAAGGCAGTTCTATTTCCAGTTTTTTAAGGAATCTCCACACTGTTCTCCATAGGGGCTGTACTAGTTTGCATTCCCACCAACAGTGTAAGAGGGTTCCCTTTTCTCCACACTCTCTCCAGCATTTATTATTTGTAGACTTTTGGATCGCAGCCATTCTGACTGGTGTGAAATGGTACCTCATAGTGGTTTTGATTTGCATTTCTCTGATAATGAGTGATGTTGAGCATCTTCTCATGTGTTTGTTAGCCATCTGTATGTCTTCTTTGGAGAAATGTCTATTTAGTTCTTTGGCCCATTTTTTGATTGGGTCATTTATTTTTCTGGATGGGAGAAAATAATAGCAAATGAAGCAACTGACAAACAACTAATCTTAGAAAAAGAGCAATTTTTAAAAGTTGAATTAATTTAACCTAATGAAAAAGTATACTTTGGCACTCTCTTGTCTTCTCTTTTTTTCATTTCACTGCACCACTGACCATGAACCCACCTCTAACTAGATCAGACTTGCTAGCAAGGAGGAGGAGATTCAGTCTATAGTAGAATAATTCTGTCCAATGAGATGCTACGGTTTGTTCAGTTTCTAGCAACCTTTGTATTGATTCTCATAATTTGTAAACTAAATTTCAAGTGCTAAATTGAAACCTGGTCAATTTCATGATGCCCTCAATGGAGGAACAAACTCTTCAGCATCCTCCACATAATAACACAACAAATAATACACAACATAATAACATAGCAAACCAACTCTTCAGCATCCTCTACGTGAATAACACATGTGATCTTTATAAACTGCATAGAAACTCCCTTCTTAGCTCCCTTAGTCTTGGTAAGTACTTCTCCCAGGTCCAGTTTTAAATTCACCCTTCTTGGCACAAAGGATCGTTCTGGGTGCTGGGCATGCAGTGAGAAAAGCATTCTGACTTTGGACATGCACACATCTACGCCAACAGTGCTGTGATCAGTGCTATGCCTACAACCCAGTGAGAGAAGGCTGGGGAGAGGCACTCCAGCTTGTATGAATCCTTGAAAGAGCTATGAGAGCTGCTGGCATTCCTCAGGGTACCAGGACACCCCCAGTGATGGTGGTGGATTGTGCAGGCTCTAGGGTCACATCAGACTGTCCAGATCCTCAGCTTCTCATTTGACATGATGGGGAATTTGCCACACTGACTCATTTCCAGAACTGTAAAATGTGTATACAAACAGATTGACTTCAATTTGGTTGTTCTGAGATATAACAACTAAATGGGTGAAGCTTCAAGGACAGTACAGTCATCCCTAGGTGTCCTCGTGAGAATTGGTTCCAGAATGCCCTGTGGATACCAAAACTGACAGATGACAGATGTTCAAGTCTCTATATAAAATGGAGTGGTATTTGCATATAATATAGGCACTGCTGCTGCTGCTGCTAAGTCGCTTCAGTCGTGTCCGACTCTGTGCGACCCCATAGACAGCAGCCCACCAGGCTCCCCCGTCCCTGGGATTCTCCAGGCAAGAACACATCCTCCCCTAATTTTAAACTCTAGATTACTTACAATACCTAATATAATGTAAAGGCTACAAAATAGTTGAAATTAAAGTTCTGCTTTTCAGTACTTTCTGGAATTTTTTTTCCAAATATATTTGTCCTGACATTGGTTGAATCTGAGGATGTAAAACCCACGGATACAGAGGGCCCACTGTAATAGTAGTTCAGGAAATATGTGGCATTACCTCTCAAGACACAGAAAATGGCATAATGCTTTCCATTTGGTTTTATTTCTCCATTGTCTAATTAAATAATAATTTTAGCATAGTAGGTATTTAAGAAATAGCAGTTAGCCACTTTGTTACTAGACTGTTAGTTTATCTCTGTGTCTATAAAACTAAGAGACTTTTAAGTTGGCTAGATATCTTGCTTCTAAATAGTAGCTCAATTTTCAAGCAGAACTGCAAAATTGCAGTCCTATGATGTCTGTGACTGTGAACACAGACATTTCCATATGAACTCATCTTGAAGCTGGCTGCAGCATCATGGTTCCAAAGTTTGGTAGCCTGTAGAAGGAGACCATCAGTGTGTGAGTTGCAGGTGAACTAAGAATGCTAAATCAAGGCCAACAATAACTGGTTGTATACAAGCTCCCAAATTTTCTAAATTTTGCTCCTATAAAAAACTGAAAAATTTTAACCAAAAATATCTAGACATTCAGAGAAAACATTACAAACGCAGACTAGCAGGTCTCCTTTGAGGCTCAGCACATAGACAGCTGGCAGAGCCCTCGTCCTCGTGAACCTCAGTCTAGTGTGCAATGCCTCATGTGTACCTGCAGTTTGCTTAGACATCTGAAGATTGTGTCCCTAAAGCTTTCTTATATTTTTTCATGTCTTTTGGTAAGACAGCTGTTATACCAGCAGAGTAACGAAGATCATTTCCACTTTCTCCTACCTGGACTGCATTAATGCCAGTGTGGGGTACTTGCACTGATATATGCATTTATTCTAATCACAAATCACTGAAGATGTGAAATGTCCTCAGCTATTTTAATTAAAGATGGTGTGTGTGTATGAACACATATTTGTGTACCCACATGTCTGCGTACCCACACATGAGCCACCGTGGCAGTGTTCATGGCACCAGCATGGTATTGTAAATGAGGCAGGGCAGAAGCAGGCTAAGAAAAGTGCCATCTGACTCCTCATTATTCTTGGGGGAAAAGTTTTATATTCACATATAACACAAGTCAAAGGTTTAACAGCATAGTAGCTTCCAGTAAAAGAGCCTAAATAAAAAAGGTAACGAAACAAATAAGTAGATTTCTCTTTCAGAAAAATAAGTGCAATTCAAAATAGGTGCTGCTTTTGCCTGAAGGAAACACAAACATTGCTGCTTTCTTAGATATGTGACCTCCAGCAAGGTGACTGTGTCAGGAAGAATGGAAGCTTGTGTTTCACAGTATTATTGTAAGGACTGCATGCGCCAGTATATGCACAGTGCTTAGCAGAGCACTTGGCAGATAACAGACATTCAATGAAAAGGAACCTCTTTTATTATTATTATTTATCTCCAGCACTGTCTATCCCACCCTCCCCCCAGGGATGTTTGCATTTTAAAATTGGGTCATTGGATAGTTTATATCATAACACAGTGGAATGAATTCTTAGTGTTATAATTTTAATACTATGATATGGAATTAAAGGAGATAAATTTATGTGTAATAAATCTTAGGAAAAATGAGAACAAATTAGGATGACTTCTGTGGTAGGATGCATAACTGTGTGTGTGTGTGTGTGTGTGTTGTGTGTATACTTTCCTTGAGAGGAAAGTATACAACTCTCTACAAGTTATACTATAGATGTTCAATTTAATGTGAAAGATAATATAGCAAATTCTCTGCCTCGGCTCATCGTGACCGTTCTTTGAATGTATTTTTAAATGCTCACTTGTATGTTTTTCTCATACCCTCTCTTCCACAACTCCCCCTCTCCTCTGATTCCCATGTCAAGCAAGAGAGCACAGGGCACCTTGTGTTCCAGCTGGCCTACTATCTTATGTGTGTGTCTGTAATTGTGCCAATTATATTCCAAATTCCAAAAGGTCACCTTTATTATATATTTTCACCCAAAGGATTATTCCGGACTGAAAATATTTCCAGGTAATATTTCTTAACAGTATTCCTATAGGCAAAAGTCAGTAGCTTCAAAAAAAAAAAAAAACCATTTCCCAAAAAACCTCAGAGGAACAAGCAAGTAAACTTCTGAAAATAAAATCAGTAAATCAGATAGAATTTTGAAGGTGGCAGTTTTTGTTTCTTGGGAAAGTAAGTTTCTCAATTTGCTCATCGACTATCTTCTTTCTGTGACATAATGAAAAGAAAAGGCTTAAAGCAAACACTAGAGACTGAAGTCGGAGCATCACGATGATTTTGAGAGGAGGAAACAGGGAGGGGCTGAGGTCCCAAGAGGGACCTGGTGACGTCTGTGATTAGGGCATTAGGCTCTGGAGAAGAGGCTGGCCTGCAAAGACCTCCAGGAACGGACTCGGAGCTCTTTAATAAGTATTCCAGGGAGTCAGGCTTTCCTGGAAAAAACAAATTAGTGTGAGAAGCCAGTACTGTGCAATTTCAGTTTTAAAAATAGCCAAGTATTGTTAAGGCTTCTGTGTGCGTGAGAGGAAAAGAAAGCCCTTCTAATATCTGCCTCAGCTTCCACATTAAAACAGAGGAGCTACACTGAAATTCTTGCCTGGCAAATACTCCAAAGGTCATCTGGTGTGTATTATTTGGGATCACTTTTTGATCCTTACAATGACAAAGTTTGTGGGGATTGTGTCCCTTTTTATCAAATTGGTCTTGAATGAGGATAGCCAGGCAATGGCTCTGCCGCTGTCACTCAGGACCAGAGCTGTCCCTGGCTGTCTATTTCAGCTCTTCATTTGCCTAATTGCCCTGCGAGGTTGGCAGGGATGTTCCCTGCAGCCAAGGCTCTGCTGACTGCAGAGACCCTACCTGGCACTCCAAGTTGATGCGTCAGCATTTCAGGTAGAAATGAATGAAAATCAATCAGGATGACTGCAGTGATAGCATGCACAATTCTAACCTCGTTTGTCTCTAACTTTCAATTATTCACCATAGACCCAAGCAGTGTTTAAGATGGTGAGTCTGTAACAAATGTGCTGCTTCTATTTAATCAGGCATTTTTTGTGTGTGTCCTCTTTTCTTTTTAGAACAAGCAAATCTAATCTGCTTAGAAAGCCATATATAAAATGAATGATGATGTCAAGTTTCATGCAAATATTCTTTATTTGCCCTGGCTTAATATTCAGTTACAAATTAAACTGGGTGATAAATATTCATAGGTAGCTATATCAAATTGTTTTATTAACTTGTACTTCAAATTCAGAAGTTTAAATGGTTTTGCTTTTTAAGTCTGTTTATATCTTTGTCATATCTCTTTTAACTTGCTACAACTCTCTATATCAAAACTATACTGTTCTAAATAAATTTTTAGATTTACAACTCTGTAAAGATAGAGTTAAACACTGTTTGGACTCTGACTACATAAGGGAAACTGGAATTGTTCAAAGCTGCAGTCTTCAGCTCCCAAAGACAGCTACAGTAACTTTCTGAGCAGATTGGGTTAAATATTTTTACAGACCCATTCTAGGATGATAAGGCAGTAAAAGTTGTGCAGTGCAACACTCCAAAGGGTTCCAAATCTCACAAGCCTCTTTGTATGTGATGCTCTCACAGTGAAGAAGATTATTTGGGCTACAAAGATGAAGAGTCTACTTCTTCTGGTGCTGATTTCATTCTGCTGGGCTGATAATCATTCAGACAACTATACTGTAGATCATGACAGAGTTATTCATATCCAAGGTAAGAAAACGCAGCTTCTCTTGTGAAAGTTAAATCCATTTCAAGTTACTTAGAAATGTTAAGTGATTTCTTAACATTTATGTTAGTGCTTCTCAATTTTAGTTCTGCTGCATTGACTTTTTCTTTTCCTTTCTGTTAATTGGTGAACATGCTCCCTGGCTTTTGAATGCTATTGCATTACAGTAGAGCTAAGAATCAGGGACAATTAAAGTGGATTGGCTTAAGAATATCCAACTGCAGGGAGCTGATGCAATTGTTCAAGGCTTTTCAGTTGCTATCTTCTAAGCAGAATGCAGGGAGAAAGTTCATTTAAAGACAGGGCAAAAGCAGGGAGAAATAGAAGTAAAACTTACACGTAAGGTCATTCTGTTAAGAGTCATCACGAAAAACAACATGAAAATGAGTCAGACAAGCTAAGTTTCAGGAAAAAGAACTTACCCTATTAAAATCTCCTTCGGTAAAGCCTTAGTTTCCACAGAGCAATGTTTTGCCTGCATGTTTCTTTTCAGCTCAGCTGAATCCTAAACCTGGGAGCTGTAGCAAGATTTGAGGCTGCAGTACAATGCAGCTATTTCCTCAGCCCCAGCTTCAGATGAGGGACATCCTGCATTAAGAAAGCTAAGAGACTTATGCAATAAGAAAAAGATAGTTCCAAAGGAGCTGGAATGTCTCTCTTTGCCCTTGTATGCTGAATATTTAAAATAAGAATTACAGAATTTAACAGTTTAAACATATGATGATAGGAATTTTAGATGAAGTCAGTTTGGGGACCAGAAACATTATAAGTTTGCTAAGAGAAATAAAACATTGAGAAGATATAACTCAATATCTTCAAGGTCAAAAGTGCAGTCTCAGAAAATTGCATCCACTGTTGAAAAGTATGACTTGGGAAGGTCAAATGATAGTGTAGGTCTGGCTAGA
>NW_011495049.1:9592278-9592762 GCF_000754665.1 Bison bison bison | reverse complement strand
TCTTTTGTTGACCATGATGGCTACTCCATTTCTTCTAAGGGATTCCTGCCAACAGTAGTAGATATAATGATCATCTGAGTCTTGGGTAAATGCTCACAGTGCAGCAATTATATACATAAGAATTGGAAGGCTATGGTAAACCACATGCAGCAGAAGAAATACCTTGTGGTTATCATTTATTAGCTCTTACAGTGGAAACAGTGTCAGACTTTATTTTGGGGGCTCCAAAATCACTGCAGATGGTGACTGCAACCATGAAATTAAAAGACGCTTACTCCTTGGAAGGAAAGTTATGACCAACCTAGACAGCATATTCAAAAGCAGAGACATTACTTTGCCAACAAATGTTCATCTAGTTAAGGCTATGGTTTTTCCTGTGGTCATGTATGGATGTGAGAGTTGGACTGTGAAGAAGGCTGAGTGCCAAAGAATTGATGCTTTTGAACTGTGGTGTTGGAGAAGACTCTTGAGAGTCCCTTGGACT
>NW_011495049.1:9589070-9592178 GCF_000754665.1 Bison bison bison | reverse complement strand
CCTAGTAATTGTTAACAACGGTTTTAAATCTCATGGAGAATAAACTTTAGCAATGGTTTTAAGTTATTACTAGACTAGATACCTGTTATATTATTAACTATGTATAATCATAAGGTCTAAATTTCATGCAGAGTATAAAAATATTTTAAAGTATATTAGCATTTTAAAAGTTATTCCTGAAAGAAGCCTATAAGTCAGATTCAAGTTTTCTCATCAAGAAAAACTTGTCTCTCCAGTCTTTCCATTCCCATATACTCTATTGAAATTTAGTGCAAAAGAATTGCTGACACAAGGTATCAAAATTATCCAGATTATTTGCCTACACTATCCTATTTTTTCAAAAATGACTTGCTAGTCCATTTCATTTTAGTTGTAAAGTAATGTTCTTAGAAAGTTGCCCTGAGCTTTCAAGTAATAAAACTACAAGGTCTACATTTTGCTCGAGGAAGTTAATACGGAAATATGATTTGGGTCGATATTGTCATGCTATGTCCATAGTTGAAATTTATTTTAAAATTGCTCCAACTATTTGTTCCTCTTAGTTTCTATTCAATAAAAATTTTTCTTTTTTCTTTATTATAACATTCAGATTGCACTTTCATGTTCTTGCCCTTCAGAGAAACATTTGCAAATATCTGCCATAATTTCAGGCATCTTTTATAACACAAAAATAAACTCATAGCACAGCAGGTAATCATTAAAGCAGACATCTTTCATTACTCACTTGAAATGCTGGATTATTTTGTCACATTTAAAACTTTTATTTATCAAACATGGCCCAGAAGGAATTTAAGGGAGCTGAAACTTTCATAAAATTTTATAAGAATTCTGCAATCAAATCATTAAATTAGTAATCTGAATCTCAAAGTCCTGAATCATACTGATAAGCAGTAAAAGTTCTGTCAGTAATAGAAAATTATTCAAAATTCATTTTACTGCAAAAACATCTTTTCTGTCTCTCATTTTCCATTAATTTTTAAAATTTTTGTACTGTTAAGTTCCCCAGGCACATCACCCTCAAATTCATCTTGGCTGCCTTGATAAAGATGCTGAACACTTTGTTAACATGTTCTTAACTCTTATGCATAAGAGTTACCTTAATTAGTTTTTCTGAAGATTTCTTTCTTTTCTATGGGAAATTCTATAGATATATACACACAAAAAATTTTAATCTGGTTTTTAAAGAAAATCAGAATATCAGGGGGGAACATGGCAAGTATAGATTCCTATACAAAGAGTTTCTATTGAAAAGCATCTTTTTTGGTGATGAAAAAGGAAATTGTGCTAGCTTTCCATGGAGAAAGGAATAGTTTTAGAAAAAATTGCACTTAGACTAACTCACTCCAATTTTTTATTGAATCAATTTGATTACAAATTGATTCAATAAAAATGAGAAAGCAAACTACTTGTCCATGGAGTCTGCTAAAAATCTGTAATCAATTTATTCACTTATATATCATATACTGTTGGCAGTGTGGGGATAGTAATTTCCTCAAATACTTCTGCAGAAAGAGATAGCTACTGTTAATATTGTCTCTATAACAATCTCAACTAATGGAGTATTTTCCTCATTTCATGATGTGCCTCGTCAAACGATATCTGAATCCTTTGAAACTTGAGTTCATTAGGAAGAATTTTATATGGAATATTAAATCTCACAAAAGAACAATTTTTAAAATATTTAGATCTGGTCTAAAAATTCTTTATAGACTTTCAATTACCAGTAGAAGTTCAGAGATGATGAATATACTTTATAAAATACAATTTTTAAGAAAACATTTATATGGACAGCAGAGAAATTTTATGACCGTTTACTATGAACCACAATAGTTATCCTGAATACGTGGCTACCTGTTCTTCCCCACGTCGGTGATTGAGCGACGCCTGCCTCTGGTATTTCAGGTGCCGGCCTTCTGGTCACCAGTTTAAGATTTTTTTCCCCTAATGCCACTTTCTGGCTTTAGACCTTGGGCAATTCACTTAATCTCTTTCAGTCTCAGTTATCTCATCTATAAAACTGGACATAATCACTGTTTATTCCATAAAGCTTTATGAGAATTAAATTAGATAATACATAGGAAAGTGCTTAGTACCCAGCATACAATAAGCTCCCAGTAGATGAAAGTTGTTATTGCCACGTTGATTATTTCTTTATTGTCATGGAAAAAAGATTTTTAAATAAAAAAGGAACACAGACACTGGTGGGAAAAGCTCTTACTTTTCAAATTCATTTGCTAGCAGTAAGAACAATATCTTACTTTAGTGCTAATGAAATAAACATTTTATAAGTAGCCTTCTTTGCCCTTTTTAAATCGTACAATTTAAGATTTCCCCAATGGTATTAAAATATTATCTGATCACTTTTACTTTCCTTGTAGAAACTGAATTTTTCCAAACTTAAGTAATATTCCCCTTAACATACATATCAGGTAAACACAACTAAGCTCCTTTAAATTTTTTAAAAGAATAAGAGGAAATCTTGGAGAGGAAAGCAGTTCCCTTCTTTATAATGTGCCCAAATGTGTGCTCAGTCATGTCTGACTCTGCCACCCTATGGTCTGTAGCCCATCAGGCTTCTCTGGAACTTTTCAGGCCAGAATACTGGATTGGGTTACCATTTCCTACTCCAGGGGATTTTCCTGACCCAGGGATTGAACCTGTGTCTCTTGTGTCTCCTGCATTGGCAGGTAGATTCTTTACCACTGTGACACCCTTCGTTATAATAAGTGAAATTTATGGTCATTTGTCTTAAGAGATAAAGCAATTAGATTTTTTAAAGAAAGAGTTGTCAGAAGTTCATCTCTTTGTGAGTAGAAAAATTAATGCAGATCTAGAATCCCTTGCAGAAGTGGACACTCCCCACTCACTGTGGCTGTTTCCTTCTTCTTGTGTCCCAAACCACTCTTCCATCCCCGCTTAGCATTACTGTCAGCTTTGTCACACTCCAGCTAGACAGTAGTGCCTGGCACATAGTAGGTGCTGAATATATGTGATAAATACATGAATGAGTGTAATGAGATACTTATAAATTGCCACTATCATTACAGTTCAGTTCAGTTCAGTTCAGTCGCTCAGTCGTGTCCGACTCTTTGCGACCCCATGAATTGC
>NW_011495049.1:9588506-9588970 GCF_000754665.1 Bison bison bison | reverse complement strand
CATTCCAGGATGTCTGGCTCTAGGTCAGTGATCACTACCATCATGATTATCTGGGTTGTGAAGATCTTTTTTTGTACTAGTTCTTCTGTGTATTCTTGCCACCTCTTCTTAATATCATCTGCTTCTGTTAGGTCCATACCATTTCTGTCCTTTATCAAGCCCATCTTTGCATGAAATATTCCCTTGGCATCTCTAATTTTCTTGAAGAGATCCCTAGTCTTTCCCATTCTGTTGTTTTCCTCTATTTCTTTGCATTGATCGCTGAGGAAGGCTTTCTTATCTCTTCTTGCTATTCTTTGGAACTCTGCATTCAGATGCTTATATCTTTCCTTTTCTCCTTTGCTTTGCTCTTCTCTTCTTTTCACAGCTATTTGTAAGGCCTCCCCAGACAGCCATTTTGCTTTTTTGCATTTCTTTTTCTTGGGGATGGTCTTGATCCCTGTCTCCTGTACAATGTCACGAAC
>NW_011495049.1:9575317-9588406 GCF_000754665.1 Bison bison bison | reverse complement strand
AACCACAGCCTTGACTAGACGGACCTTTGTTGGCAAAGTAATGTCTCTGCTTTTGAATATGCTATCTAGGTTGGTCATAACTTTCCTTCCAAGGAGTAAGCGTCTTTTAATTTCATGGCTGCAGTCACCATCTGCAGTGATTTTGGAGCCCCCAAAAATAAAGTCTGACACTGTTTCCACTGTTTTCCCATCTATTTGCCATGAAGTGATGGGACCAGATGCCATGATCTTAGTTTTCTGAATGTTGAGCTTTAAGCCAACTTTTTCACTCTCCTCTTTCACTTTCATCATAACAAGCACCTCTTAAATCCCACAGCATCCATGGCATTGAGTGACACATGACACGTTGTATGGGCCTAGTGTACATTAACTGGGTCACAGCTTTCATTCTGTAATGTTGGCATAAAGTAAATCATAGTTAACAGAATTTAATAACTTAAAAGGACTTTAATATAGATCATTGAGGTCAATATCCCATTGTACAAATTAGGAAATCAAGACCCAGAGCTTAAATGTTGCTTGGCCCAGGTTGCATGGCTGATGAGGAACAATTTCTCTTGCTAATTCCCTGCCCTTCCTCAAATTTAGGATCACTTTTCACCTTCTTAATGAACTCACCCTGCCTACCATGTTCTACCCTCTTCTGGCATCCCGATTTATCTCTGATCTCCTTTTCCTTTTCTCTCTAGTCTTGGATATCTACTTTACTTATTTTTACATAATTGTTTGTGTCCATCTCTGCCACAAGAACATAAATCAGCTCCAAGAGGGAAGGAATCTTTGTCCAATGTCTCCCTGTCACCTAAATTAATATTACTGGGCACGTAGTAGGTGATCAATATGCTCGTTGAATAAATTCAGGACCAAAATCCAGGAACTTTTCCTAATCAAGCCCAAGTCGGTCTTTGCAAATTGCAGGGAAGTTTTTAGTTTGTAGAATGAGAGGCAGCAGATAAGAGGATTCTGAGTTTGGGTAGCAAATTTTGTTTGGTTGCTTTTATGGCTCCCATACTACACATAACATCTTACTTCCAGGAGAATCAACCAGAGGTAGGATGCAGCAATCCTCCTAATGTGGGCATGAAACTTTGAAGAATATTTGATTTACATGTGGTCACTGCAATGCTATCATGTTCTTTATGTAATATCTGCAGAGTCAAGATCTGGTGGTGCAGAAAGGATCAAAAGTGAATTTAATAATGTATGATTGATCATACACTATCTACAGAGCCGGAGTTTGGTGGGAGAACTGGATATGTGTTCTCTCTTTCACTTAAAACTCGTTTGGACTCAGACTCTATGAGTCTGTTATTAAAAGTTAAATTATAATTTCTTTTTCTCTTTTTGAGGTATTATATACTATTTACAGCTACAAATGCAAAATCCATGAATGTCAACTACATTTTCCAAATCGCATTTAGCTAAATACGTACACTATTAATAATACTATCTAGAAATTATTAGCTAAAAAATATCAGAGAATTTCATCATGAAACTATAAAAGTTAGCAACACCCTAATTCTAAAATTTCTTCTTAGTTTACTTTAGGATGTAAGATCAAATATACTAATAAGAACTTACTACATTAAACACAGGCTTATCATTTGATCAAAATAAGAATGTTACCATATATATAATAAACACAAAAGAATGAAAATGTATATACAGGCATATATACATATATATTTGCAAAATACTGCACAAATACACATATACTCCTCTTCAGCCTGCTGTATAACACAATACCATTGACTGGGTCGCTTGTAAACAATAGAAATTTATTTCTCACAGTTCTAGAGGCTGGGAGTCCAAAATGATGATGCTGGCACATTTGGTGTCCAGTGAAAGTTGGCTTCCTAGTTCAGAGAGGGCCACCTTTTTTTATGTGTCCTCACCTGGCAGAAGAGGACAAGGGACCTATCCTGGGCCTCTTTTATAATGGTACTAATTCTGTTCATGAGGGCTCCACCCTCACAACCTAATCACCTCCAAAGGCCCACCTACAAATATCATCACGTTGGGAAGCAGCCTGCAATATATATGCACTGGGGAGAGGGGGTGGTGCACAAATGTTCGGTCTACAGCAAGCACCTAAATAGGCATTGGGAATAGAATGATGATCAGAACACAGTCTGTCTTCATCAAGTTTATGGTCTAGCGAAAGGCAGACATCACTATGAATATAGAACTACTGACTGTGATAACTGCCATTCAACTAAGCAAAAACTATAGGTTGGTTGTAGGTTGATATATACTTTTGATAAAGCCTTTAATCTATACTCAGAAATATATATGTATACTTTCATGCCAACTTTGCATCTGATAACCCATGGTGCAGTCTTCACATTTGTGTGTCTTTTGAAATAATTTACTCATTTGGGCATTTGTTAAACATTGGCCTTCTTTGTGCAAAACACTGAGTTATTCTCTGTAGGACAGACCATCTCCTCAATGAGCTCAACGACAACATTATTAGAGCATCAAAGGTGATAAAAAAAATTAAAATAAGTGTTATATAGAGGTGGACATATGAAGAAAAGAATAGTTGCCAAACAAAAATATCTTATTATAAAACTGTATTCATACTCACCTTTTAAACCCATAAGAATATTTTAAGAATATTTCTTAAAAGAAACCTTTTAAGAATATTTTAAGAATATTTCTTAAAAGAAACCTTTTAAGAATATTTCTAATCTTGTTAGTAAGTAACCTAAAAGTCTGAATTCTGTGTTATTTATAAGGCATCCATTAAAACAATGAATTTTGGAATATTTCCAAGTATAAAAACCTATATTTAATAATATTTTCAGGTAGCAGCAAATTCACACTAAAGCAGTCATTACTTTCTCTGTTCCATTCTGGGGGCTGAAATTGGCAAATTATGTGGGAAGTCAATGATTATTTGGAAACTTTCCCAAAGCTTTTTTTCTTTTTCCCCAGAAAAAGTCAATTAAATAGAGAAGCATTGTTTTTTTGTTTTTTTTTGGTTGTAAGTTGTACTAACCTATAACTTAATGCTTAATGTTAGAGTAATTTCAACATGCTATGTTTCTCTGACTTTCTCTGTTTCTCTGACTTGTTAGCAGGGGCTATCAAGAAAAAATAGATTTAGATTTCTTTGTTGTTTTGGTTCTTATTTTTAATATAAAATGGAAACTACTCTTTTCAGAATGTAGTTTGGAATACAAAAATCTATCAAAATACTAAAAAGTTAAAAATATTTAATTAAGAGATATCAAAGTGAAAATATCTGGTGGGGGGCAGAAATCTTTATGATATGAGCATTTTTATTTCAAAATGAAGACAGTGAAAGCACAAGAAATATATAAGTTCTATACAAATCACTCCAAAACACTGTGTGTATTTTGTATTGCTACAATGTGGTATATGCATGCATGCTTCCTGGTGTCCAACTCTTGGCACCCCATAAACTGTAGCCTGACAGATTCCTCTGTCCATGGGATTTCCAAGACAAGAATACTAGAATGGGTTGACATTTCCTTCTCCGGGGGATCTACCTGACCCAAGGATCAAACCCACATCTCCTGCATTGGCATCTGAGTTCTTTACCACTGCCCCACCTGAAAAGCCAATGGGGGAGTGGCACTAAATACACATGTCCTCAAAAATAATTATCAAATCACCAGTACAAATAGGAGCCATTTTAATGTTGTTTTAACTAAACATGTTGGTTGTTAACTTCAGTGCTTACTTGGAGACTAATTACCACATGTATAAGCTCCAAGTAGTACGTTTTTACATATTGGAGGATGGTGCTGTGAAGTGTGCTAAACACACTGAGTTAAACAATAATTTTACCTACCTTTTCCAAACACTGTCCACTCAAGCAAGACAAGGACATTAAGGATGAAAACACAGGAAGATCGTAGTCCATCGAGAACAAAAATAACAAAGCAAGTTAGAACTGGGAACATTTACTCCAGTAAAGTGTTCAGATGGGGTGAAGGAGGTGGACAGAAAGAAGAGTCCTATCTTATTTCTAAAGAATCATACATTTTAAATATCAATAGAAACACCATTGAAAACATATCCTTGAAGTGAGGAGATTTCTACTTCTAGAGGCTTCTGTTCGTAATGGTGGTGTTTGCCTGCTTGATTTTGAGCAAGGGGCTGATGTACTATGATTCTCATGTACAAAAGACCAAGTGGATACTGGATTATGATGGGTGAAGAGTAAAAGTGAGGAAACATTTAGAAGGGTCTTGAGGTAGTTTAGATGGGAAATCATGGTGGTGTGAACCAGGATGGGGACAGTGGGGGTGGATGAAGATGAGCCAATCTGGGGGAAGGGGGTGGAAGCGGAGACAGAGATGGCAGCACTTGATAATAGATTGCTGCTGCTGCTAAGTCACTTCAGTCGTGTCCAACTCTGTGCGACCCCATAGACAGCAGCCCACCAGGCTCCCCTGTCCCTGGGATTCTCCAGGCAAGAATGCTGGAGTGGGTTGCCATTTCCTTCTCCAAGATAATAGATTAGATATAGAGATTAAGAGATTAAGCGAAAGGAAGGGTCACATCAAACACACCTTCTGAATTTTGGCTTGAACAAATGGATGGATGATGTAGGCATAAAATGAGTTGAGGAAGACTGGAAGAAGAACAAGTTTGGACTGGAGAGGAGGGCTCAAGTTATTTGTTTGGCATCGAATGTATAACCAGCAGGTAGTTGGATTTACTATTTCAGAGCTCAAGGAAAAGTATACTGGTAGAAAGCTTTGGGATCACCAGTACATAAATATGTATAACCATAGGACTAGATGAGATCACCTAAAGAAGGAGGAAATGCAGGCAGAGACAAGGAGATTGCCCTGGTCTGAAGTTTGGAAACCCTCAGCATCAACTGGGGGTGGGGGCAGGGGGGATGGTGGTGAAGGAGGTTACAAAGGTCACATATTCACCTCTTTGAGCCTAAATCCTGATCACTGATGTGTGGTCATTTTTTTCCCAGGTAGCTTTAAAAAATCTAAATGAATTGCAAGTGTTTAAAAATAGAATAGGAGATATTTGTCTTAAAATGTACATTTCTAGCATCTGCTGAAAATTTGGAAGTCCTGCTGTTTTTCAGACTGCATTCTCTTTGGACATCAGTGGGAACCTTTAGCATGGAGCATGAGTGCCCAGCAATAGTACAGTCCCTTCCACTCCCTGTTATTTTCACTTCTCTCAGTCTTGCCTACCTGGGCATTTGTGTTCCATTTACCTTTCATTTTGTTTCAGCACTAAACTTAATAGTTGACACATTATAGGCTATTAATTCATGATCATTGATTAAGTAAAGAATCAACAGTTTCCTTTTGCCTCCAGAACTGACTCTGGGCAGTGTTATCCTGATGTTTTTCATACTAAGTGAAGACAGTAACCATAGCAATGTAGAAAACCAAAAGTGTCCTTTCTGCAAATTACGGAGAACTTGACCTTACATTTCACCACAAAACGGAAGTAGTCTGAGCAGAGACAAGTAGATCTGGGCCCTTTACCACATGAAGACATGTTTCTAACAATTAGGGACTATGGTTAATTACAGCCTAATGAAGAAGAATGACGCATGCTAATGTTTCAGTTTCTCCATACCCTTTGAAATAAGCCTGTATTACAGTTAAAATCCTGGAAAGCAGGTTTCTTCAAAGATTGTAATTCACTGTTAATGAAACAATCAATTTTATTTTCATATAACGTATTTCTTAATTTCTCAATGTGATAACTCAATTTGCTTTTATTCTGTCTCAAATAATGGAAATCAAATGCTATTTCATTATCCATAAATCATTGATAACATGGATAAATTTAAATTCTGAAAATTATTAACAAATGCAGACAGCTCTGGGTTGACACAGCTAGCATGACTGTCTCTAGTTTGGGGACCAGTTAGATTGAAGTTACCAATGGCAATAATACTGATAAATTAATATTAACATTTAAAACCACTTACTATGTGTGATTCACAATATAGAATATAGAATGCACAATAGAATGTGCATTACCTAGATCATCTCAGTCCGTCCTCCCCACCATGCTATATAAAAGTGGTTATCCTCACTGAAACTGTGTCATTTGGCTATTAAGTGGTAAAACTGATGTTCAAACTCAGGCAGGCTGATTCTTGTGCTCCTAACCCACCAGGAATCATACAACCTCCATCTAAGCCTTCTCTTAAAAACTTTTGAACAAAGCGGTAGGTAAAAACTGCTCCCATCTTGTTCCATTCAATTGATATAACTATGTTCCAGAAGAAATTAAATCACTATGAAAAAAGATCTGGTCTCGAGCCTTGGAGAAACTTGTCTCACAGGCGGCTGTAGTGATTCTGAAGGAAATTCGAGGAGCAAGGTGGGGATGACAGCTACATATACGTACATTCCACACCTACCCCCAAATGAAGACTGTCTGGAACCCCAGAGAAAACTGAGGAAGAGGCAGGAAGAAGTCGGATTATACAGATATAGGTTTGGTTTTGTTTTTAAGGCTTCAAAGTGGTGGTCCTGAATTAAGCTCCTATGCTGTTAAGAACCACTAAGAAAATCACTGTAAGTTGATGAGGTACAAGTTTTTGGGAATCAGTACTTCTAGGAACTGTCTTCTGAAAGAGCACGGGAAAGAAGACAATGTTGAAAACAGAAGCTGGTTTGCATACCTAGCACACTTGGGACACTAAGTAAGTGTTTGTTAGTAAGAGCCAACCTTTACTGGGCACTCAGGGTGCCAGGCACCAGGTTAAGCTCTCAGTGTATAACCTCCTTTAATCCTCATGAGAACCCTGAGAGGAAGGTGACTTAACTCTATTTTACTGATGAGGAAACTGAGGCCATGTAAGAGGCATAATTCATAGGCTTAATCAATAAACTATAGCTTCTGAGATAACAGATGAAACAAGAATGAACGTGAAAAGACAAAAGCCCCAAAGAACTTAGTCAGCAGAACAGAGCTAAACACCCTCACCACACTTCTTACTCCTGGTCAAAACAGATGAAGAAAAAGTAATTAAAAAGAGACAATATTTTTCAAGATAGTAACAGTTTGGGGTTTATATTTCAGAACACAGATGTTTGAACTATGTTCAATGGATGCCCTCAAGCTACTTGGAGGCTCTTGATGCCCATTTCCAGCAAAGAAGCTTACCTTTTTATAAGGCAAAAATTTGTCTAGGTTATCCTTTTTTGGCAGGGGGCTGGGGATTTCCACTGTCTCTGAAAAAAACCTATAGGTTCTAACCATTATTTTTTCACTATAAAACTGGGATATGATAATAACGTGGTACACATATGTGATCAGCATCACCCAAACAATACTATATTCTGGTGTTGGGCACTCATCACAGAATTGCTTTAGCTCTAAGGCAAGTGTTGGGCTGAACTTCATAGGCTTACAAGTCCTGCACTTGCCCAGCCTCAAGACTGAAGAAAAAGCCCAGAATCAGCAATAAAGTCATCAAAGTTTTAATGGATGAGGGAGTACATGTCTGAAGCAAGGTCCTAGAGCAACACCCCACTGTGTATGGCAGAGAGTGGACAGGACCTGGCTGTAGTCTTTGCTCCCAGGGATAAGGGAAGGTTACAGTTATAGGGGGAAGTAAAATCAGGTTGGTTCATTAGTTACCAGGGAAACCAGCAGAGGGGAATGCCTCTCACCTCCCCTTTGATAAGCTATCATGGTGGAGACATTCTGATCTAAAGCTAAAGCAATCATTAGCTGGGGTCTGGGGTAGCTAAGTAGGAGGGTCAGTCATGGAAGTAGGGTCTAGATGAAGCCAGCGCTGGGGATATACAGAGAGCAAGAGAACAGCCATCTTGAGTGGCCTGACCATAACAGGAAGGAAGATGGATGTGGTCAATACCTAAGAGAATGCTCCACAGCACATCACATCAGATAATACAGGTCACATGGCATGTAAGGAAACTGAAAACACAATTCCGGGTAATCTGGTTCAGCTGTAGACTGACAGGAACTAGCAGGGGATATAGACTATACAGGGGTTAAAGAGCAGGTAGGTACTGCAGAGAGTGGAAGGGTATTGAGAGGAGTATGTTCTTGTAGCCTGTGAGACCAAAAGGCAGGGTCACAGAGGGTGAGAAACAGCAGTAATCACTTTACAGCAAAGAGTAACCTTCACTTACCTTATCTTTAGCTTTAGATTCTTCCTTTATAGTCGAAACGAGATGACAGTACCTTTGTCAGCAGCATCTTAAAGGATTGGGGGAAAAAATGAGATAAAACTTTCATGTTTTGAAGAACTGTTTAAAGATAATATTATAATTAACAGAGCCATAGGTCTTATACAAAATTATAATCCTGCAATTATAACAGTATACTACAATTCTAGTTACCAGCTTCTTGTCTGTATTTCTAGGCAAAGTTTTTTGTTTATTTTGTTAATTAAATTCCCTCAACCATTTTATGTATTTTTATACCATTTATGTTTAGTGTGTGAGCAGGTGATACATACACACAGTTCAAAAGTTTTTAAAATATGGAAGTATAGTATACACTGTGAAAATCTCTCAGGGGTTCTCTACCCACGCAGCTACCTTATCTTCCCACAGGCTATCATGGTTATTAGTTTCTTGAGCTTCCTATGATTCCTTCAGGTATAGTTTAGTTTAGGCAAATATATGTATTTCTTTTGACTTCACACAAATGATAAGTACACATAATCTTACAAGTCTTCAGATCAGTATTTGAACTCCAGATGAAAGTAAAGATGGCCTAGGAATAAATCCAACAGGATTGCAAACTCAGATCAACTCGTTGAGTGCAGAGGACAGAAATGATCCTCCTTAGAGCCTCTTTCTTACCCTTATCATGTTGTCCTTCCTGAAGAGCTGAGTCATAGAGACTCAGAGTTCTTACAGTCAGGAAGAGTTGGGGAAGAAACTAAAGCTCTGTCTGATAAACTAAAAGCAATTAGCCCTCCAAAAGGGCAGTAAAGGCTGGATGGTGGGGGGGGGGGGGGGAGCAGAGGGTGGCGACAGTGGGGTGAACCTTGTAAAAGTTTCTGATGCAAAGCTTACTAGACAGATCAGAATCAAGACCAAATGATGGGAGCTTCTGACTCCCAGTAAGCAGCTTCAGAAACAATTAGGTTTAATCTGGTCTGAAGGAAACAAAATACAATCATCCCTCAGTATCCACCAGGGATTGGTTCCAGGACTCACCTGAGGTACCAGAATCTTCAGATTCTCAAGTCCCTTATATAAAATGTTACAGTACTTGCACCTAACCTGTACGCATCATCCCCTTATACTTTCCATCACCTCTAGATAACTTATAATACCTAAAAAAGTGTAAATATTATGCAAATAGCTCTAAATACAATGTAAATGCTATGTAAATACTTGCTGGGCACACAACAAATTCAAATGTTGCTTTTAGGAACTTCCTGGCATTTTTTAAAAAAACATTTTTTATCCCCAACTGGCTGAATCCCAAAAGAGGCACACTCAGATATGGAGGACTGACTGTAATTATAAAGAGTTAAAAGTTAATGAGTAAGATAATTTTTTTCCTATATTATATATCCTACTCAAATGTAATGTGTAAGATACCATGAGAGGTAAATGTCTAACTCATGTATTCTTTTTAACTATTGTGTCTTATTACATATATCTAGCTGTTTTTGTAAAAGTGTTTTCATCTTAGAGCTGTATTATGGTGTAAAGCTTGTGCAGGGGTCCGTGTCTACTACCATAGCTGAGTGCAGGCTCTGGGCAGCACTAGTCTAGTTCAGTCACAGACACTTATCGCAGGCCAGGCACTATTTTGATGCTGGAGGAACAATATAACAAGATATGCACTAGAGAGATTGTCATTAAACGGACAGAATGACTGTTTTCAGTAGACCGTGGTAAGCACAGGCATAAGGATACAAATCCAGCCTGGTTGCTCATCCTTGGGCAGGCTGGCTAGCCTAAGGGAAGTAACAGTTTCCAGAGTGTTAGTCTTACACATCTCAACCTATCACAGTGATAACAAATACCACAATATTAAGGAACCATTTTCAAACCCGTATGCAGCATTTTCAAATGACTCATTGTGGAGCTGGCACTTGAGTGTGTGCTGACTAGCTTGGAATATAAGGGAGGAATTAGTTTTCTGCTTGGAGTGATGAAAAGTTTTGGAAATAGATGGTGGTGGTGGTTGCACAATAGTGTGAGAATAATTAATAATGCTGAACTGTACACTTAAAGATGGTTAAAATGGCAAATTTTATGTTACATGTAAAAAATAAAAAATCAAATGATACTGGTAGAATTTTTCCTTGGGAGTGTTTTTTTATTCTTGTTTAGCCATCTGAAATATATTCCTCCATTTTGTCTGTTTGGATTCTTTTTACATTTTATTGGTCTAGAAAATCCAAGAGTTTGGAGGCTCCTTCATTATACACCAGTGAGAAAGTAACCGATACCAAAACTGGTTATTTTGTAAAATCCAAAAGTTATTTATTTTTAAAAGACCAACTCTGACTCATAACATCTTTTCTTTTCTATTATCTCTATTTCCTTAGCAATGAACTGCCCCCCACCATGATTACACTTTTAATAGAACTAAGAACAATAGGTAATATTCCCATGCCATATTTCTAAACTGTTTTTCTGCAACTATTTGTTTTTGTCCTATTGTTGAAAAGATTTCCTCTAAATTACAGAGGGACACAGGGATCAGTTGTTCAGTCATGCCATTGCTTTCATAATTTCATGAAATTGAATGATGTCCTCTAGACTTCACAGCAGAATTCATAAAATAATAATGAAGCCCTGCTGTTTTCCCTGGAGACAACTATGGTCCTGAAGGTCATCAAATCTTTTCAAGTCAATGTCATTGACACTCACGAATAAAAATATGAAGTTCCTGTGACTTACAGATAGACTTTTAAAAAAATTCGGTATCCCTAAAACGAGCACATATATGCTGCTTAGGTTTTTATAGTTAAAGAAAAATTTGAAGGGATAAGCAATATTCATTCTGATGATCAAGGTTTATTTTTACCTTTTGCATTTGATTTGCTTTTCAAGTGCCCTGTTGATTGAATAGTTTTGATTTAAACATTAATTTCAAATTAGTTCACGTTTTTTAATCCAAGAATCAGATTCAAATCTTAACTCTAGGCGCGACTGTGCAAAGTTTGTCTTCAGCATTATAGGTTCCCTTTGTTCCTGCCCTCCCCTTCTCCAGCTTAGTGTGTTTCCTGGCTGATCCCTGTCATGACAACCTGCCAAAGGCAGCTGGATACAAATCTAAAGCTCAATGTTCTCATGACATAAACCTGTCATTCAAACAGCTAAGCCCTACCAGAGCCTGCAACAGAACCCAGGGTTCCTGACTCAATGGCCAGAGCTCTTGCCTACATCTTACCTGCCCTGCAATAGGCTACTCCCACCAGCAGTGTTCAATGCTTTATAATCTGCAGTGTTGAGCTTCTAAAATCACGCAGACTAATAAAAGGCATTGTTCTAAAGGTCATGTTGGGGATTTAGGTTAATGAACATTAATGGCCTTCAGTCACTCAACGTGTTATACATTACATATTTTTCATAGGGTTTTTTGAATTGCAGCCAGGGCTTCTGGCATCTTTTACCTCAACACCCCAGCTGTCCAAAAAATAAGAATGGTAGAAATTTATACATTCTAGCAGTCTTGTTAGAAAAATTATTTTTGGTGTCTGCTTAGTTCTCACCATTATACCACATAAGTCATCATCTACTCACAATGCTAGAGTATAAGTAAATAGCACCTTAAAAAAATCAGAAGTTTATACTTCTAAAACACTACAAGATGATTTATAGTTAACCTCAGAAAAAAATTAGAAGTTTCAGTCTCTTAGACAAGACTTTTGATCTGTGCTTTAACTCTTTAATTTATAAAACACTCAGGCCTTGTATTCATTCTGGAATACCTTATGATTATGCTAAACCACACAATAATTTCCAAGTTTCCTATATAACACAGGTGGCATTGTATGTATTTTTTTACTCCACATGGTTCAAAACTTTATAATGGAACCATGGAAGGTTAATATATGTCAAAATTATATGTTATATCAGGCAGTATCATACTGGAAAAATATAGTGGAAAAACTATGCAGAGTAATAGTTTGGTCAGCCATTATTTTAAGTGCTTTCAGTGTCTCTTATGTCAACTATGCATAGTAGATATTACTATCCCTAATTCACATATAAAGAAATTGAGGCTTGGGGGTTATACACCTTGCTCAAAGCTAGAGAGCTAGAAACCTGAAGAGGTGAGGTTAGAACAAGGTCTCTGATACATCAAAGCCCTTGTTCCTAACTACTGTAATACCCCCTTAACCCAATCCATTTGGGCATTAGCTTTGACTTTAAAGTAAAAAGCATGAGAGAATCAACAATCCAATGAAAAAAATGAGCAGAAGACCTAAATAGATATTTCTCCAAAGAAGACATAAAGATGGACAAGAGGCACATGAAAAGATGTTAAACATTGGTAATTATTAGAGAAATGAAAATCAAAATTACAATGAGATATCACCTCATACCAGTCAAAATGGCTATCATCAAAAAATCTACAAACAATAAATGCTGGAGAGGGTGTGGAGAGAATGCTGGCAGGAATGTAAATTTATACAGCCACTATGGAGAACAGTATATAGAGTCCTTAAAAAACTAAAAATAGAGCTACTATATGATCCAGCAACCCCCCTATTCCTGGGCATATATCAGAGAAAAACATGGTCCAAAAGGCACTTAATATTCACTAAAGCACTGTTTACAATAGCTAAGCCATGGAAACCACCTAAATATCCAATAAGGAATGGATAAAGATAATGTGGTATGTATATACAATGGATATTATTCAGCCATTTAAAAGAATGAAATTATGGTCATGTATGGATGTGAGAGTTGGACTGTGAAGAAGGCTGAGTGCCGAAGAATTGATGCTTTTGAACTGTGGTGTTGGAGAAGACTCTTGAGAGTCCCTTGGACTGAAGGAGATCCAACCAGTCCATTCTGAAGGAGATCAGTCCTGGGATTTCTTTGGAAGGAATGATGTTAAAGCTGAAACTCCAGTACTTTGGCCACCTCATGCGAAGAGATGACT
>NW_011495049.1:9574662-9575217 GCF_000754665.1 Bison bison bison | reverse complement strand
GGGGATGGTCTTGATCCCTGTCTCCTGTACAATGTCACGAACTTCTGTCCATAGTTCATCAGGCACTCTATCTATCAGATCTAGTCCCTTAAATCTATTTCATTTCCACTATATAATCATAAAGGATTTGATTTAGATCATACCTCAATGGTCTAGTGGGTTTCCCTACTTTCTTCAATTTAAGTCTGTATTTGGCAATAAGGAGTTCATGATCTGAGCCACAGTCAGCTCCTTGTCTTGTTTTGCTGACTGTATACAGCTTCTCCATCTTTGGCTGCAAAGAATATAATCAGTCTGATTTCAATGTTGACCTTATGGTGATGTCCATGTGTAGAGCCTTCTCTTATGTTGTTGGAAGAGGGTGTTTGCTATGACCAGGGTGTTCTCTTGGCAAAACTCTATTAACATTTGTTCTGCTTCATTCCGTATTCCAAGGCCAAATTTGCCTATTACTCCAGGTGTTTCTTGACTTCCTACTTTTGCATTCCAGTCCCCTATAATGAAAAGGACATCTTTTTTGGGTGTTAGTTCTAAAAGGTCTTGTAGGTCTTCATA
>NW_011495049.1:9567933-9574562 GCF_000754665.1 Bison bison bison | reverse complement strand
ATTCATGGGGTCGCAAAGAGTCAGACACGACTGAGCGACTGATCTGATCTGATCTAATCTGATGCCATTTGAAGCAAAATGGATGGACCTAGCATTGTCATAAGACAGTAAGACAAAGAGAACTATCCTTATGATATCACTTATATGCAGAATCTAAAAAGAAATGATACAAATGAACTTAATTACAAAACAGAGACAAACTCACAGACTTAGAGAATGAACTTATGGTGGAAGGGTAGGGAAGAGGGATAGTTAGGGAATTGGGGATTGACATGTACACACTCTATATTTAAAATGGATAACCAGTAAGGATCTAATTGATAGCACACGGAACTCTGCTTGATATTAAGTAACTATCTAAATGGGAAAAGAATTTGAAAAAGAACAGACACATGTATATGTATAACTGAATTATTTTGCTGTATACCCGAAACTATCTAACATTGTTAATCAATTATGCTCCAATATAAGATAAAAGATTAAAAAAAAAAAAACTTGAAAGAATCAGGTAACTTCAACTTTTTGAAGGTCTTATATGGGCTTCCCTTGTGGCTCAGCTGGTAAAAAATCCACCTGCAATGTGGGAGACCTGGGTTCAACCCCTGGGTTGGGAAAATCTGGAGAAGGGAAAGACTACCTACTCCGGTATTCTGGCCTGGAGAATTCCATGGACTGTATAGTCCATGGGGTCACAAAGAGTCGGACACAACTGAGCAACTTTGCCTTTCACTTCTCTTTCATGTCATGTCTCAAGTCCCATCATGGAAAGATCCAGCTCCAGGCATCCTCCCAAGGTACTGGGTAGATCCATGTAGGGCCTCAGGCATTGCTGAGCAACTTACTAAACAGCACTTTTTCCTCCTCCCAGAAAGAAGACACTAGGAATATTTAAGTAGAACATGGGTGTGGTCATTGAGGATATTGCAGGGGGAGTATCATACATACAGTAGAGTTGAATAGATTTACCTGTTATGTATTATAAATCTATGGGCCTAAATAAGAAGATGAAGAGAATCAAAGGAAATGCTTAGTGAGCATTTTTTAAGCCAGAATTTTTTAAGCTGGATAATTAAGCCACTATCCTTTCATGTTTTTAAAACTATTCAAGGTAGGGCACTGATGGCTTTAAACTATTATGTTTCTGAAGATTAGAGCTAACATAAATATACATATTTTTTAATATTTTGATTGCTTTATAATAAAAATGGAACCAGTGTGTCCATTCTTGGACACTTTATTTTAAAATCTGAAAGTTACATATGCCATTAAATAACTAAGTTTTGAGGTCTGTCTGGAGATGACCAACTACTCTGCCTGATGACCTGTATACCATTAATGATTCATGACCAAGGTTGATTCAGAACCTCCAGCCTAAAGGAGGAAAGACTGCCTGAAAGGCAGCTTTGGCAGCCTTTGAAAGCTGTGTGTAGATGAGAGGGTATGTGCATCCAGGAGTTCTTGTAGCACTTTCTCATTTTCAAAGCTTGCACATTCTCAAGAGAGCTCATCAAGGTCAAAAGTACAATGAGCGAACCAGGGGGAACCCCAGAGAAAGCCAAGATCTGAAAATAACAGCTGGCTATCCAGAGCCTGGCAGCCCTGCTGACTTGGCAGGCTAGGGATATCGCGGTGCTCTTGGGAAGGCAATAAAGTCCTTGGAGGAAGGAAGCTAAAGGGCAAGTCAAGGCAGAAGTGAAGTGAGAAGATTCTGTAAACCAAGACACAGAAAAAGCAGAAGGACAGTAGAAGGAGATTTAAGGGAATAAAGAAACAAACAACTATCTGGTTAATTAGAAAAGAAATATAACTTTGGATACACTTTTACCATACAAAGTTTGAGGAATATATTTCAAAATCTGGAGCTTTTTAAAAAACATCCACTAAAAATGCCTTTCTGAGGTCTAGCCTTTGTGTGAAAATAAAATACATACATGTTGCTTGAAATGCTCCAGAATGGTATATCACAGGTATGTATCTGAAGGCAGAGATGGGAGAACATTCTAAGTTCTTTGACCAGAACAGTTCAATGAACGTTAGTCTGTTACCATAAACTTTCCCCTAAATACAATACAGACTTATTGGATTAGAAAGTTCAGCTGAGGAAAGATCAATTTATACAATTTGAATTTTGGGGTTTATATCGATGAAATAATTATGGTTCCCCATCACTTCTCTTGGTCTTATTTCTACATTTTTATATTTAAATATAGAAAAAAATGGAATTTATGATGACATCCTCAAACTTCAGATGACTATAGAATCTTATAGCCAGTATTTCTCATTGATTGTCATGTACAACTTTCCCTTTCTTCAGTGGCTTAAAAGACATGACTACCTTGTAGAACCCCACTAGGTACTAGAGGTACCTTTCTCCGTAAGTCAAAGGAGGTCACTGCTCAACAAGGCAGAGAAGCTTATCTTCAATGCTACTCTTCACCAGATACCCTGTATAGGTAGTATGTTTCATATTATAAAAGTCTAAAAGCATATTAATTTTTTCTCTTTTTTTCAATTATAGCAGAAAATGGCCCCCGTCTACTGGTGGAAGCAGAACAAGCCAAGGTGTTCTCACGTAGAGGTGGCAATGTTACACTGCCATGTAAATTTTACCGAGACCCTACAGCATTTGGCTCAGGAACCCACAAAATCCGGATTAAGTGGACCAAGCTAACTTCAGATTACCTCAAGGAAGTGGATGTCTTTGTTTCCATGGGATACCACAAGAAAACCTATGGAGGCTACCATGGTAGAGTGTTTCTGAAAGGAGGCAGTGATAATGATGCTTCTCTGGTGATCACAGACCTTACTCTAGAGGATTATGGGAGATATAAGTGTGAGGTGATTGAAGGATTAGAAGATGATACTGCTGTGGTAGCATTAGATTTACAAGGTAAGTATGGTGTTAAACTTAGGAATGATAATTAATCATTGCTTTTTTTCATGACAAGTAATGTCCAGTGATCACCCCAGTGCTGATATGAGGAACCAAAAGTCCATGTAAAGCATGTTTTTCTGTAATTTGCAGTCTGTCTACAAATCAAGCTTTCACATTTGAAATTTATACACAATGGTTATATGCAAAATTGAAGCTATTTACAAGTAGAAGAAATGTGCAGTGTAACTGAATTAACAATATTCAGGAACTGCCTTATGCCATTCAAAATTTAAATCTCATTACATAGTTATTAAGAAATGCAGAGTGGAGGCTTTTTATTATGCTTCTAAAATTGTCTCCGTTTCAAAATAATGGCGAGCTTGTGAAGGACATCTGCTAACTAAAATAAATTTAGTTGTATTCTGTAAAATAACTGGGAAAACTTAATTTAACAAAAAATAACCTCTAGATTTATTTAAATATTCTTGTAAAGAAGTAAATTTTTTAATGGTCCAGAGTCTCCTAGATACTGAATAGCAAATGGTCAAGGAATTTTGGAGGGAGTTTTATTTCTAAATATGCAGTACTTGCAGTAGGTTCAGCTTCCCTGGTGGCTCAGAGAGTAAAGAATCCGCCTGCAATGTGGAAGACCCAGGTTCGATCCCTGGGTAGGGAGATCCCCTGGAGAAGGGAATGGCAACCCACTCCGGTATTCTTGCCTGGATAATCTCATGGACAGCGGAGTCTGGCAGGCTACAGTCCATGGGGTCACCAAGAGTCAGGCACGACTAAGCAACTAACACTCTCAACACTCTTAGTAGGTTCAAAGACCAAAATGTTTACAAAGCTAAACAATAAAATGTACCATCTTGCCTCTACCAAAGCCCTCTACACTTCTCCTTAGTTGATGATATATCTCTAGACACTCTTCATTCATGAATTTGAGCATTTCTTTACATGAGAGAATAAATTTTGACTGCATTAATGGAATAGTCCTTCCTTATGTAAACCATAGGTGTGTGTTTGCTATAAGTTCCTTTTACATTCTAGGACAGATTTGTGGCTTTTGGAAAAATATCTATTTTGTCCACTAGCATACCACTGAAGATGTGACCTTCTGAATCCGATAGAGTACCATTACATGCATACAGATTTATCAGCTTTGTGTGTCTGATACATTGCTTGATGTTGTAATGTGCATTTTTGTGACCTTTTCTTACTTGTAGTTCTTGGCTCCTGATTGCACGCCACCTTATACTTAGAGTGTTTATTGATTCACTTTAATATCCATGAACACTGGCATTATTAAAAATGAAAGAAGCAGTTGGCTTAGAGAAGACAGTAATCATCAAATATTAATTGAGGGTCACTTTCTTTTATCAAAGGGGCATCAGGCAATGGAAACTAGGAGGACTAAGATGGTCATGTTTGCCCCAGCTTTGTCAGTACATGTTTTGTAACCAGATCAAGTTACTTCTCCATATTGCACATTGGCTTCCAATCTATGAACAATAGTTTGAACTATATTATCAATTGGTAGGTTTTCTTCTTAAAGTCCATGTTTATATACCACAGTATTTCCTAAACTTAACTCATATGCCCATGTTTGTTATCTCCTTACGCTTACTTAAAAATAAATTTTAAATAAATAGAAAACAACATAACTTGCCAGAAATAGAAGGAAACCAGAAAAATAAGTACAATGAATATAAGGTCTTTATAAATTATAACTGCTTGATGATGGCTTTGAGTATGAAGCCTGCTGTCCTTTTGAAAAAGAGATTTAGCACATTTTAGAGGATAATACACTTGATAGTCAAACTGAGACTTCCTTTAAGACATACTTAGATATGTTGAAGGGGAATTGTAAGAAGAGTAATTTTTCCTATACAAGCCCTGCACCTTCCCAAATCTCCATGTTTTCCATGCTTTCAGGCTACTTCTTTACCATATAATTCATATGCATATGAGCTAAGTAAATGTGCCCAAGAGACCAATTTAATTGATAAATATTTTTTGAAGTGCTGTTTTTGTACCATGAGAAACAAAAAATTCTAAAACATGGTTCCTTTCATTCAACAATCTTATAATCCATTAAAGATAGTAAGTACTTTAAAATAAGATGGAACTTGTTAAAGTAAGTAGGTACAAATTGCTCTAATCGTATCCATATTTATTTTGCTCACTTTCAGTAATGCCCCTGGACAGCTGAAACTTGGGAAAACTCCTTTCCAAAAGTAACATGGTTAGGAGTAAGAGCTAGGACTAGAATTTGATTCCAAGGGCACTCAATGAAGTCATTGCTTTTATCTACTATGATCTGGGGGTTTGCAGTAAGGAGAAAGTTTCTGTTGGGGTAGAAGAGTAGAGGTTTCAGAAAGGCACTGGTGTTTGACAGCTTCAGTTCTTCTGAAGCTTTCTAAAGATTCTTAAAGGCCCCAGAGTTATTTGGGAGATGATCAAGGGACTGTCTTTTAGTCATACTGCGTTAATTGGTGTGTCAATTACAGCTGCTTCTGTACTATAGGAAGAGTAGAAACAGTCATTAACCAGAGGATCTGCCTTAGAGTGACTGACATTTCCACATTTAACATTATCTACATGAATCATTTCTGAACAACTGGAAACAATGCAATCCTTTAAAAATAAGATCAAAAACCAATGCTACCCTGAGCCTTATCCCCTCCACCCCCAGCTCTGATGTTCTCAGACCACAGATTTCTACTGTAACTCTAATCACATTTTTTTTTGTAAATATTTGCAAACTTGTCCAACTTCACTTTTCACCTGCTAAATGGAATATAATGGTCATCTGAGTTAAATTCACCCATTCCAGTCCATTTGAGTTCACTGATTCCTAAAGTGTCAAGGTTCACTCTTGCCATCTCCTGTTTGACCACTTCCAATTTGCCTTGATTCATGGACCTAAGATTCCAGGTTCCTATGCAATATTGTTCTTCACAGCATCAGAGTTTACTTCTGTCATCAGTCACATCCACAACTGGGCACTGTTTGCATTTTGGCTCCGTCTCTTCATTCTTTCTGGAGTTGTTTCTCCACTCTTCTCCAGAAGCATATTGGGCATCTATTGACCTGGGGAGTTCATCTTTCAGTGTCATATCTTTTTGCCTTTTCATATTGTTCATGGGGTTCTCAAGGCAAGAATACTGGTTTGCCATTCCCTTCTCCAGGAAATAGTTTATAAGTGAGTGAATGTTTGATACAATGGGTTTATACTTTCAATACAAAAAAGTCTGCATGCAAAAGAAGGGCCATGCATTGGGAAACACTCTAAAGGAAGAGACATTTGATATGGACCATGAGAGGTGAACTTTGTACCTTCATAGCATAGAGAGTATGACAAAATGGGAAAGAGAACATCACAGGTTGAAGGAGAAACTCTTCAAAGGCCAAAATGTGAGTAACAGATGCCACAGGTAGTTAGCATCCAGTTTGACTGATTTAACCCTCAGCATGGCAATAGGGTGGGATAAAATTTTTTAACTTTTCATTTTCACCAACTTCAAAAGTTTGAAAAAGGAGAAAGACTATGATGAAGAGTATAACGTATCTATATATATAATCATCCAGCTTCAAAAAGTGTCATCAGATAGCTAATCTTACTTTAGCCTGCTTTATCTACTCCAACTGAATAATTTTAAAGAAAAATCCAGGGTATTATTTTATCTATATATTTCAACATGAGATAAGAATTCATTTTAAAATAAAACTACAAAAATTTTAATGATAGCTA
>NW_011495049.1:9566216-9567833 GCF_000754665.1 Bison bison bison | reverse complement strand
TTGAATGCTTAGCAAAACAGATAAATCACTGAAGTTACCAGACCAAATAGCTCATTGTGAAATGCTCAGACCTGAGAGGCTTGAAGGGAAATGGGACCATTAGAAAACACTACAACTTGAGCAAAAAGCTGCTACTTCATCTGATGGTAATTCTGTTCTCCCCACTCAAGTGGGATTTGCTTATAGTTCTTACTATTTGTGCCACTAATGAGTCCTTGCTTTCTCCTTTGGACAGGTGTAGTATTCCCTTATTTTCCACGACTGGGGCGCTACAATCTCAATTTTCATGAGGCACAGCAGGCTTGTCTGGACCAGGATGCTGTGATTGCCTCCTTTGATCAGCTGTATGATGCCTGGCGGAGTGGGCTGGACTGGTGCAACGCTGGCTGGCTCAGTGATGGGTCTGTGCAATATCCCATCACAAAACCCAGAGAACCCTGTGGAGGCCAGAACACAGTCCCTGGCGTCAGGAACTACGGGTTTTGGGACAAAGATAAAAGCAGATATGATGTCTTCTGTTTTACATCCAATTTCAATGGTAAGATATTAACCATACTACCTTGTTTGTTATCCCAGAAACCAATACATACTATGATATGACATTAAAATTTTAATCTTATCTACTTAAAAAAAGAAAAATCTTTGAAGTATTATGAGAAGCTCTGTAATATCATAATGTTTAAAAATCCACACAGATACCAAGCAAAAGTACACATTTCCATGATTCTTTGGTTTTATTGCATCCAACTGTTGCTGTGAAATAGTTTGTCATGTTTTATGGAGTCTTTCTTACTGCCAAAGATGCTGCTGCCACTGTGTGCCCTCCATAGGATATAGATCTCTCCACTGAAGTAAGGATGGCGTCAGTGTCATGCTCTTCTTTAAATTACAATGTCAATGTATTCATAGATCATCAGCAAAGCTTAGGATAGAGAGCTGGATAAAGAGAGAGCTCTGATTAAGAGAACTTTGCAAGAAAATTAAGTAGAAATAACACTGGAAGCAAAAGCAGAAGTGAGAGATCCAGTTTGCATCAGTACTGATGACTGATTAGTTGAATTCAGCACAACTCCCAACCCTATCTTGCTTCTTTCAGAACCAGTGATGTGATAGTGGGGCCTAGTGCAAAATGAAAATGTGGGCTCCTTGTTAAAAAAAAAAAATTATTAAGAATTTTAAGATGACACAGTAGAACATTAAATCAAGCATGAGGCCCAGTGTAACTGTGCAGGTTGCAAACCCATGAGGCTGGCCCAGGTCCCATTATTTTACATTTTAGGTGCCTGTTGATATGCTATGGGGAAAACAGAAAGGGATCAGGGATCAACAAAAGGTCAGACAATAAATATGTTTGGCTTTGTGGGCCATATGCTCTCTGTTGCAACTATTTCATGTAGCTTTGTAAACTACAACACAAAAGCCACCATGAACAATCTTAAACAGATGGGTGTGGCTGTGTTCTAATAAAACCTCATTGGACTCACATGCTATAGTTTGCCAGCCTCGGGTACAGGTGATAGAACTAACCCTCTATTAATGCTCTCATGACCACTACCCGTTCTCCAAATTATACCCTTTTAGTCTAGAAAGACGGAGAAGGCAATGGCACCCCACTCC
>NW_011495049.1:9562099-9566116 GCF_000754665.1 Bison bison bison | reverse complement strand
TCACTCCAGTATTCTTGCCTGGAGAATCCCAGGGATGGGAGAGCCTGGTGGGCTGCCATCTATGGGGTCACACAGAGTCGGACACAACTAAAGCGACTTAGCAGCACCAGCTGCAGCATTCTGTCTTGGAGTCAGATTTTTATATGTGTGTGTGTGTGTATACACACATACAATCATGGAGTCTTTGCAGAAAAACACCATCCCCCAAACTCAAGGTATCCTAGAGTATTCAGTATAATGCCTGCTCTTAGTTGTATTTTAAAGTCTATTTTTCAAATCACACAGATTTTTTTTTAAAAAGTAAACCCTTTTGAAAAACTGACCTACATATGAGTTGGAATTAGCTGTGGAAGCATAATTTTTTTCATGTAGAATCTTGGATAGGGTAAAGCCCTCTGATTACTACCAAATTACCCACATTGCTAGAAACAACATCCAGCAAGAGGTAAGCCTTATATAACAAGGAAAGTGTCCCCAGAAATTCATGAGTAGCTTGGCCTACAGAATTCATTTGAGCAATTGATAAATATATAGATAATGATATGAAAAACATGATATTTGTACTTCTAATCTTCCACTGTATTATTGGTCTTCCACTGATGAAAATGGGGCCAATTCACAAAAAATAGGATCTGAGAACTTTTAGAAATAGAAAGCTAATTCCATATATGTATGTAACACTGAAAGGCATTCTGAGAGATACTGTGGAAAGTACAAGTGTTCTGCATGACCTCTACCTTTTTATTATTAAAAAATATTTACTTTATGGAGTTATTGAAATTTCCTTTAGCTTTAATATGCAGCATGGCATGAAAACCTTTCACATAACCAACAAATTGATATTTGCCAACAACTAAGATGAACTGGACTGTGCAATTGTAAGTCTTAAAGAATGTGCTTTTAAAACATATTTCAATTCACTAAACTACTCACATCACTTGATATTATCCTTTTCCATGTGATGGATATTTCTTATTAATACCCTTGGTAGTAATGCATACCAGCCTTTCAGGGAAAAGTAAAGAGTTTTTGATTATATTTTGACATATAAGTATAAAATAATCATACTTGGAAAATAATCATATACCCTTCTTTCTCACTCATGAAAGTTTAACTTTTCTTATTTTTGTAATGCTGGATGAAAGTAATCACCATTTGCTCCATAATTCAACTGTAGGAATTGCACATTTTTCCACAGAGCCAAGAAAGTTTCTGCAGTTATAGTCTTAGATGTTGAAATCTTAACTAGCTGGAAGTAAAACGAGTAAATAAATAAAATACTAATAAACATGTTCCAGAAATGCTCCCACTTGTACAAAACATCTGATTGTTAAAATGTGTACAATAAAGTGAAACTTTTAAAATGTTGGTGAGGATGTGGAAATTGACCTTGATTTACTCGGAATTTGTTCTTTCCAGCATCAAACATTGATTAAAATCTGCTAAGTAAATTTTTTGAGTTACTGTAAGTTGACCATTTACTCTCACCATTGAAAAAGAGTGAAATTTTAATATAGGGTTACACTTTGACTTTGAGAAATGATTGTGTAAAATTATGTTAAATGTAAAAGGAACTCAAAAATATATTACACTGTTTTTGGAACTAAATCAAACATAATTCAATGGCTAATCAAGGACAAATGACTAAAGAAAAAATTTCCCCAATGCCTATGGGAGTTCACCAAATCAGTCTGGTGAATTAAAACTTGAGAGGTTGCCTAGGTCTTTAAAACTATTACAAATTAAAATAGCCTGCTTTCTCCACTGTTACCATCTCGAGCTATTTGAGAAATGGAATTCAACCTAAATGGTTGAATTTAGGTCTATATACATTGAGATTTTCTCTCACTTAAGGTCTAGCTGCCAAGGAAAGCTCTACTGGAAAAATTAAATATTTTCCTTTCCATTGGCATTCCTGGGCTTGTTGAGAAAAGAGGATGCAAAGCTTGAGGGGACTGAGAATACTAAAGCTTCTCCTTCTCAGCGCTGACTGGGCTTTTAGTTGGATGCCTGGGCACAGCCCTTCTTAGAAGGAGTCGCCTCCAGGCTTTCCCCATCCCCATCCCCCCATCTCTACAGGGGGCAAAGGCAACCAAGAGAGTCTTTTCCTCCTTACTTTTGGCTCCAATTCAGCTTACAGATCTCTCAGCCAAGAACCTGAGAAGGCAGGATGAGATCAGGAAGCCTTCTTGGATCTCTGCCTCTAGTGGATGGTGCCAGCTGGACTGCCCTGCAGGGACAAATGTGTCCTGCAGAGCCCTTCAGTGGACACGACTTGATTTAGGCTCTTGAAATTTCTTCCTGTAGAATATTCCAGGACAACTGATAAAATAAAACATTTCCTGTGCAACTGGTTACACTATTAGTAGATTGTGCACCCATCTTGCACAGGGTCTGCCATCTCGTAAAATAGCACATTTGGTATAATCCACCAAATTACTGTGTGAGTCAGACAGTTTTTTACATTCCACATGCTAAAATATGAATTATTACTCATTATAATAAAAAATTCAAGGCAAAATTAATTTTCTTTTAGCAACCATGGAGAAGACATTTTGACTCAGTGGTCCTTCATAAAGTCCAGCAAATGATACAACTTTGTTTTTTTATGATGCAACCCTTATTCTTTAAAGAAACTGTGCAGAAAGTTGTGAGACAGCTCAGTCACCTCCCGTAATAATCTGATTTGAACCAACCTAAAGAAATGCTTTAGAAAACTGTTGCATATTCCCAGGCAAAGTCAAGCGCCAAATCTTCACCAAGTGCTACATTGACTAAGGGTTTTTGTCCTCTAAAATATTTAATTATTTGGCAGATGTCTATTTTGTACGTACCTTGTATAGGACAAACTTCTAAAGGCTTTTGTTCTCTATTTGCAATATCAATGTTTAGAAAACTTAGTTTCAGTTTGCAATGCATGAATATGGAAGCTGAAAAATAGTAATAGAAATATTTAAAAATGAAAGCTTTTATTTTAGTTGTATTGTTTAAGGAGAGAAAAAAAATGAAATTAAGTTAAGCTACAGTAAAAGCTGAGACAAATGAATAAGAGAGCCAGGATGCTTTTTATGGAAGTGCCTCACTGTAAAAAATTACCCTATTAATATGAAATAAGACTTCTTAATTAGGTTTTTGTTAGATATGCAAAAGGTAAGTTCACCGGGAGGGCAACTTGAAAACTATAATTTGCAGATGAATCATTTCAGAAAGGAGAATTATGAGGCTTGAGTTGAATGCTTAGCAAAACAGATAAATCACTGAAGTTACCAGACCAAATAGCTCATTGTGAAATGCTCAGAGCTGAGAGGCTTGAAGGGAAATGGGACCATTAGAAAACACTGCAACTTGAGCAAAAAGCTGCTACTTCATCTGATGGTAATTCTGTTCTCCCCACTCAAGTGGGATTTGCTTATAGTTCTTACTATTTGTGCCACTAATGAGTCCTTGCTTTCTCCTTTGGACAGGTGTAGTATTCCCTTATTTTCCACGACTGGGGCGCTACAATCTCAATTTTCATGAGGCACAGCAGGCTTGTCTGGACCAGGATGCTGTGATTGCCTCCTTTGATCAGCTGTATGATGCCTGGCGGAGTGGGCTGGACTGGTGCAACGCTGGCTGGCTCAGTGATGGGTCTGTGCAATATCCCATCACAAAACCCAGAGAACCCTGTGGAGGCCAGAACACAGTCCCTGGCGTCAGGAACTACGGGTTTTGGGACAAAGATAAAAGCAGATATGATGTCTTCTGTTTTACATCCAATTTCAATGGTAAGATATTAACCATACTACCTTGTTTGTTATCCCAGAAACCAATACATACTATGATATGACATTAAAATTTTAATCTTATCTACTTAAAAAAAGAAAAATCTTTGAAGTATTATGAGAAGCTCTGTAATATCATAATGTTTAAAAATCCACACAGATACCAAGCAAAAGTACACATTTCCATGATTCTTTGGTTTTATTGCATCCAACTGTTGCTGTGAAATAGTTTGTCATGTTTTATGGAGTCTTT
>NW_011495049.1:9519349-9561999 GCF_000754665.1 Bison bison bison | reverse complement strand
CTAGAAAGACGGAGAAGGTAATGGCACCCCACTCCAGTACTCTTGCCTGGAAAATCCTATGGACGGAGGAGCCTGGTAGGTTGCAGTCCATGGGGTCACTAACAGTCGGACACTACTGAGCAACTTCACTTTCACTTTTCACTTTTATGCATTGGAGAAGGAAATGGCAACCCACTCCAGTGTTCTTGCCTGGAGAATCCCAGGGATGGCGGAGCCTGGTGGGCTGCGGTCTATGGGGTCGCACAGAGTCAGACACAACTGAAGCGACTTAGCAGCAGTAGCAGCAGCAGTCTAGAAAGAACTGACAAGCACTAATTTAGACTTCAATAATCTATATTTGAAGAGAGGCAGGAGGGTATCAGGGCTTCCTTGATAGCTCAGTTGGTAAAGAATCCACCTGCAATGCAGGAGACCCTGGTTCGATTCCTGGGTTGGGAAGATCCACTGGAGAAGGGATAGGCTACCCACTCCAGTTTTCTTGGGCTTCCCTTGTGGCTCAGCTGGTAAAGAATCCGCCTGCAATGTGGGAGACCTGGGTTGGGAAGATCCCCTGGAGAAGGGAAAGGCTACCCACTCCAGTATTCTGTATAGTCCATGGGCTCCCAAAGAGTTGGACACGACTGAGCGACTTTCACTTTTCAGGAGGGTATCACGTGACAATGTGTAACCTGGTAAGAGTGATCCTGTTCTACCTGAAACTAAAAATCTGAGAAAATCTTGCACTGGTAGGTGCCTATGACTTTAGTTAGTTGGTGTCATATACTTCTTATGCATATTTAGTACAAATTGAAGGAATCTCAGTAATGAACACTACTGAGGTAAGTGGTTGAGGCTAACTTCCTCTTTTTTCTGAATCAAGAAATGGTTAGGTGTCCAAGCTCCTACAGAGGGAAGTTGGAAAAAACAACTAACTCCTTTCCTCTCTGCTAGTGAGTGAACAGACTGGGTTCACATTCTAAGTCCGTACTATTTATGGCAAGTGACTTCCTGTATGTTTTGCATTTTCATACTGTAGTCTTTGAATAAGAATAATGCCTTATTGATACCTGTAATGAAAAGGACTTGAGGGCTTTTGATTTTTTTTAAATGGACTTTTCTGTCAGGAATGTTTTTTGATCCTTTCACATTCAAATTTTGCCTCTCCAGAAACTTGTGCTGGGCTTCAGTCTTGCTACAGCTAGAATTTAAATAGCTCTTGCTTTTAACATGGAATTCTGTCTTCTCTAATGCCACAGAAGGGCCCTTTTAGCCACTAATTGGCTAACAGAGACTGCATCTGTCATTTCCCCTTTCTTTTTCACCGCTCTAAAAGGGCATGTCTGAACACACACTAAGGGGCAAGGAAAAAACTAATTTAATGGAGAGAGATCTAGGGTTACTGCCTTTAACTGACTAGCCTATGTTTCAGAACCTCTACAGACACTGCTCTATATCCCCCCACATTGAGAAACACTTCCATTTGGGGCTCTTTCCATCTCTCTTGGGCTGAGCTCCAGACAGGCCCACTGACCCTCTTTCCTTCTCTCTGCAGGCCGATTTTACTACCTGATCCACCCCACCAAGCTGACCTACGACGAAGCGGTGCAGGCTTGTCTCAATGATGGTGCTCAGATTGCTAAAGTGGGCCAGATATTCGCTGCCTGGAAACTTCTGGGATATGACCGTTGCGATGCAGGCTGGTTGGCAGACGGCAGTGTCCGCTACCCCATCTCTAGGCCAAGAAGGCGCTGCAGTCCTAGCGAGGCTGCAGTGCGCTTCGTGGGTTTCCCAGACAAAAAGCATAAGCTGTATGGTGTCTACTGCTTCAGAGCATACAACTGAGCGTGCCCCTAAAGCACATCAGTTTGAAAGTCATTAAGAACATGTGAAGTGAAAGGTTTTGTTTTTTTTTTCCAATATGAACTCATGCAAGTTACCAAAACTGTGATAACCCTTTTTTACTTACTGTAAAGAGTCATTTTCATAAAGACCAATTCATTAATTTGTTTTTGTAAAGCTATTATCATTCAATATATATTATAAATTAATATAATTTTAAGGGAAGCACTACATATGGAGGTTTTAGAGCCAAACTGTTTAGGCTACATCATCCCAGTGAAGTATCCTTTCATGATCGGGGCATGCAATAGCTTGAGGATTGCTAGGATTAAACTAAGGAAAGTAAAGCTACTCAGAGCAGCAGCTGCCACAAGCACAAATTTTACACGTTTGTACAATTTTGAAATGCACTACAATAAACAGATTAGAGCAACAGATTTGAAATATAGGCTTCTTTACATAAACTGAGGCTCTGAGAGGTTGCACAACACTTAGTTTCGCAAGAGAACAATCTACACTTTTCTAAAATATTTCAAAGCTCCAATAGTCAGAATATTTTACTCTTTAAAATCCTGCCTTTTTGACCAAAAAAAAAAAAAAATCAGATGGACTTCAATGTATAACAAGCACAGTTAAAACCCCTTAAGACCCCCATTTATATGAAGTATGAAACTAAAATCAGCAGATCATATATAACCAATGAGAGATTCCTACCTTCTTCTAATTAAAATTATACATGCCTGAGAAGAACTGTTTTCTTTTGAGTAGCTTTACTGAATTATATTTAAATTCTAAGGGCCGTTTGCTAAGCAGCATTTAGCATCTACTCAGGGCAGTTATATAGATAAACTGCTGGACAGAAAAATTGTAAAATTTAGCAGCTTGATTTTATGTTAGCCTATGAAGTGTTATTGTCCTATAAAATTAACTTTAAAATATTTAATATTTCCTTCTTATTTACATGACATGACAAAAATTTAAATCATAGAAGGAATAAATAACTATACTTGCCTAACCAAGAAATAAGAACCCAACTTTCAGAATTCTTATTATTCCTATTTGTATATAGACTAGGAAGTCCAACTGGTGCCTGTGTTTGGGTAAAAAAGTCAACAAAGTAGTTTTAACCTTTCTCCATATAGAAAATGTGAACAGTTATGGATGTCACTTTCTTGCTGATCATCATCAGGCTTAAATGAAATGCTGAAGCTGTCAAAGAGTTTACACTAAAATCTTCAGGGCTTTATATGAAAGGGTAAGACCAGCTTCAAAAAACAACTTTCCCCATTAGCAGCTCCAATCTTAAATAAAGCTCGGTTTTCCTATATTTTTATGAGTGTTGAAACCCCACAGGGACCAATATTTGTATTCAAATTACATTTCATGGTTTCCCATTGTTTGACAATGAGTTCTAATAAATGGGATTTAGGATAATAATCCAAGTATGACATAGCTGATATGCTTTCATGAATGTTTTTATGTAGATTTTCCTCCCATGAACATGAGTAAATAAATCTGTTTCCTGAATTGATTGTGGTTGCCTTCAAAGCTCTGTAATAATTCTAATAAATTTACTCTATAAATGTAGAGTTATGTGTGTGGAAGGTATAGGACAATTGGAAGTCCATGAAACCATAACTATACTCATATATTATCTAGGCAGAATATTGTAAATAAAAGTAGATCATTTCATCTGTCAAAAGCATATCTGGAAATTTTCAGATGCTTTGCTATTAAAAGATGAGAATGTATGCATGCACATTTTTACAGTAGGTTGGATATGCAAATTGTACAAAAATACAAATCCAAAGAGATTGTATAGTTTAACTCAAACACTGCTGATACAAATAGAATTCAAACTTCTAAATTAAAAATACCTGAATGGTCTAAGATAATATGAATATATTATTTAAAGAGGGACTATCTCCAAAACAGTGACTCTAGTACCTCAAAAGTGAGGTCAGCTCACTAGAGGAAATCCATACTTGAATGATTATTACTCACATTACAAGAATCTTATTGGAAGTACAAGTGGAAAGAAATTTCTATTGAAGCAGATATACAAATTTCAGTTATTGCTGCAAAACTCTACCTTTATATATTAAGCATAGTAACATTTCTTAACTTTTGAATACTTACTAGTATAGGAATTGGTGCTGATAAAAATCTTTGGAGTGACTGTTAGCTGACTAAAGTCTATACTGACTGCACACCATTTTTCCATGCTTGGGGAAAAAAAATCTTAACAGAATGAATACTGCTGGGCAGAATTTTTATCTTCTGACTTCTCCCAAAGGATCAGAATTCCCATACCCTTTTGGACTCCTCCTTGAATAAGAGTTTCTTTTTAATATTCTTATTTTGCCATTTTCACCAAATATCTATTTTCCTATTTCATTCCTCAAGATATTTCACTGAGAGTGTCTGGAAAAAAAAGGTTATACTAACACAATTCCTAACGTAAAGTTGGTACAACACTGGCTAACACTGGCTAATTCAACAATTGCTACTTAGACTTGGGTACTAAGAACAACAGAGGGATGAGATGGGAGTCTGGTTAGGAAATCTTGCTTTGATCATTTCGTTCATAATTAACACTTGGCCCATTTAAGGAACAAAGTATATCTGCATATTTCACTGACAAGCCTACATTTGAAAAAATAGACAAAAGAAATGATACCTATAAAAGGCAGTATAAGAATGAAAACAAGTTAGTTACATTAACACTGGAAGCCATTTTTTACCAACTGCTGCCATGTTTTACCACAGTAATTTCTAGTCAAATATGGTATTTGTAAATTTAAACTTTCTTTCATAGAAAGGGGGCCGGTACCTGTTAAAGTTTTATTTTATGCAATAATGTAGTTGCTTATTATTTTGGCAATTAGAAGTAGTCTCAAAGGAGATTCCAATTTGGTTGCTGGCAGCCATACTGGGTTTCTTGATTTCCGTGCTCCAAAGAATATGGTGGTCTCAAGGAGTAGTTGACCACTAAGGAGGGAAGGATGAAAAGGGAATCGCTTATTCATTCTCAGCATAGAATACATAAAGAATGATCAGTGGATAACTGACATAGTTGTGTTGAGAAGTTAACTGTACCGTAGCTCACTACTGCCAGCGTAGCAATGATGTACAATGAAAGAAATGAAAAATACAAGTCATTATTAAGCCACCTGATTAAAAGGAAGTCAGTATTTAAAGGCATTTAATACCTACTGAGTACAAATCTGAGAAGAACCATATCTGTATTACAAAAAAAAAAAATGTTTTCATTTTCTGTAAGATACAATGAACTGGTAAACAAACATTAAAAGTCAATTTTATGTTACTGCAGTATCTCTTGATTCTTCTGAGTTGTAGAATCTTAGCTATTTTTCTTTGTGTCAAACCCCATAAATGCATTATCTCAAGAAAAGACGTTTAACTCATCCTTGCTCTGATACAGTTGACTTCAAATTGTAAACACCTACCAATTCCTATTTCCTATATTTTGCAAAGTTATCAACAACAGCAACAAAAGGAGTATATCTGTAGTGTAACTAAATCAGCAATAGTATTATCCCCAAATCTACTATGATTCAAAGTATAATTTATTTGGTTCATCTGGTTCACAGTGTATCCTTGAATAGATTTATATATTTAAACTACATACACAGCTAAATTTTAAAAAGGTTTTTAATTTTCTTGCTGAAGTCCTTCTCATGCACTTTATAGTCCAATAAAAAGGAACATATTTGTTAATATTTCCACCCCTTCTGAATTTTCAATGTGGAAGACAGTTTCTGGATATTTCGGTATTTAAAAATGGATTCTTGAGTGCAAGAGTCTATTACTGGTGCAATGACTTGAATGCAAGCATCTAAAACAATTTGGGTTACTGACATTCAAACAGAAAAGTTTACTTTAAATTTTTTCCCATACTTACTTGGAATACATTAAACAACCTTGGAGAAAAAAGTCTAAGGGTAACATGAAATTAAATCATGTTTCTTTAACGTTTAAGTTTTCACACAGATGAAAGGTATCATCTTAACTTTTCCAGCAAACCTCTTGTATTATTATAGCCAAATCCCACACAAACCTGCTTGGTACTAATACTGAAAGGTCCTATGGGTTTCCATCAGTTCAGTTCAGTTCAGTCTCTCAGTCATGTCCAACTCTTTGTGACCCCGTGAATTGCAGCATGCCAGGCCTCCCTGTCCATCACCAACTCCCAGAGTTCACCCAAACTCATGTCCATTGAGTCCGTGATGCCATCCAGCCATCTCATCTTCTGTCGTTCCCTTCTCCTCCTGCCCCCAACCCCTCCCAGCATCAGAGTCTTTTCCAATGAGTCAACTCTTCACATGAGGTGGCCAAAGTACTGGAGTTTCAGCTTTAGCATCATTCCTTCCAAAGAACACCCAGGACTGATCTCCTTTAGAATACTGCTTAAATAAAAATAAGTTCACTGTTCAGATGTGGTCCCCTTAATTCCCTATCAAGTGACAAGGCTTAATACTAAAGTCTTAGTCTTGAGAAGACTACCTTCTTGAGCAGAAGGGACCTTGTCCAGGATGATCAGATATGCAAGAATTGTTGATCAGTTATTCAGTTGTGTCCAACTCTTTGCAACCTCATGAACTGTAGTCCTCCAGGCTCCTCTGTCCATCTTATTTTCCAGGTAAGAATACTGGAGTGGGTTGCCATTTCCGTCTCCAGCGAATCTTTCTGACCCAGGGATCAAACATGCATCTCTTGCATTGGCAGACGGATTCTTTACTGCTGAGCCACCAAAAAGTAAAGTGTTACATTAAAGCATTACTGGGTAGTGTGATTTCTTCAGCCCTTCATTTAGCATTATTTAGAGGGCACAGCTTAAGATGACTCTGGAGTCCTTATCTCTCTGTAGGTGATGTATTTAGGATACTGACAGCAGGCTACTTGCTCCAATCTTTAGGAGGAAATTCACTGCACACACATTTTTTTTTTCCACTAAGAACAAGTGAAGCTTATTTTCTCTATATTTGTTTCAGACCAATAAAGCTTTGTCATCTCTATAGCCACTCATCATCTGAGACAACCTGGGTCAGCCCAGAGAGTAGCTCCATGTCTTCTCTGAAATTAAACAATTTTCCTTCTCAGCTTATCCCTGTCCACTGAAGTTGTCCAGTTCCACATGCCTCCATTATTAAAAGATGCTTCTTTCTTTCAGTTGGTGTCTGACTGCAGCGTGAGCTGTGTTTATTCAAGGGATTATTCTCAAGGTGGAGAGAAAGCTCAGATTCTTCATTTTCTAGGGATGAACCTATTGGTTTGATCAACAAATATGAGATTCTCAGATGGTGGTAAATTCTAAGAATACCACATTCCCATATTTTTCTTTCTAAGTAAGGGGCTCAATTGGCAGCTCTTCATTCTGCTTGAAATATCTGGGATTTTTGTTGTTTTTAAATTTTTTTTCACTATTTCTCCCTTTGATTTTAGTCAATGAAAATTTTCCCTGCCAAAACTCATACATATGAGTAGAAAACAAAAAGCAGGAAATTTTGAAGTTTTAAGTCTTTGAAAGGCCCTTCTTTGAAAATGCTGAGAATCTTACATGTGAATCTGAAACAAAACTGCAGAACCATTCATTTATTATTCTGATAAATAAACATATTCACGTGTAATGATTGCTGTGAGCCCAGGGAAAAGATAAATAAAGTACTTTGTGGCTCTGCTTGTACTCGAGGTCAGCCAAACTGAACATCCTCCCTCCATGGGAAAGCACTTAATTCCTGTGCTGAGAGCCTAACTTCAAGTGGCTGAGAAGCAAAGTCTACTGTTCTAATAGAAAAAAAAAAATGTTTTTTAAAGGCCAACCTTTCAGTTCAATATACATGAAAATGTAGTAATATATTAAAGCAGTTGGCAGCATATTAGAATCACCTAGGGAGCTTTAGAAAAACTTTGAGGCCTGGGTCTCTTTGCCACAGATCATGGTCAAAGGTGCAACCTGGACATCAGGATTGTTCGAATCTTCTGTCACAGACCTCTGGTAAATTTTAATATGTAGTCAGGGTTGAGAAACACTGGTCTTAACAGACTTAGCAGGAAAAAAATCAAAACCATTCCACTGATAAATGGTTGGACTGATATTTATAGTTCGCAATTTAAAATAATTTTTAAAATAGTATAATCGGTTTGAATTTGATCAAACTCAGAAATTCTTCAAATGTGAACATTGGATTCATTTGATTTACTCTTTTTCTCCAAGTAATAGTTTCCATTATATTAGCAGATGTGTTCTAAGAAGCCATTTGCCTGCCTGCCTGCCCTATCACAGTCACTTCTGTAAAAACTACTATAAACCACATATATCCTAACATCAAATTCTTTCCCATCTAAACTACCAAAATCCCAGGGCTATAACAATAATTGTGTAAAACGTTTTGGGGACAATAATTCAAACTCCACTTGAAGCCAATTGCTTCTGAGATTTAGTTATATTTTAGGAAGAAGAACCTATTCTCACAGTGAGCTTTATATTACAACATGGACCCTTGGACCAAAAATATAAATAAACAAACAAAAAGCCAACATACAATAGGAAAGAAAGAAAATGAAAATTATTCATAATCTGAATATTTGGGGAAAAGGAAGAAAAGTACTCTTAAATTTTATAGTATCTTATTTTCCATTATGTCTGTAAATAAACGCTTGCTAAATTGAGTCATCAATTCTAGAAAATATACGATGGTGTAAACTATGTCAGTAAAGCTATAAGTCATTTCCTAACTGGCCTGTGAATCTGATAGAGTTAGTTGAGTCAGTTGCAACTCACGCTGAGGCACGTGGAAGACATGAACAACGCAATTAATTAGTTTGAAATATCCTCCAGCCATTCTTCAGCTTCCTTAGTTCTCTGGCCCCTCCAGAGAGCACAGAGGGCAACGGTCTAGCACTGACAGAGGAAGTGGGACCTGACCTTTCCTTCCCTGGCGTTCAACTAACAAAGAAAGGACTAGTACCAGTGGCACAAGGCGTGAGGCTTCCTACCAGAATATCGCCTGTGCAAAAAGAGAGCATAAAGTTCTATTTTTATCCTCCCCACCAAGAAGAAGAATTCTAAATTCTAAAGAAAAATATACCGTATTGAGTGGATCAAAAAGAATAAATATTAATTAGAAAAGTGCACTAACAATATAACAATTTGCCACTACCAAACAGATAAAGCAAATTGTTGAAGCATGACAATTCCCTTGAGAACTGGCTCCCTATTAAATGATCATTAGAGGAAAGTTCAGGCATCAGGATTTGGAGGGAGAGCACTGCTCAGGAGGAACTGTGAAAACTTAGAAACTCTCAAATCAATAGACAGCATAAAAGTATCTAGAGACTGCTGCCTAATGCCTTAGAGAGTCAGTGGAGGAAAGCTATCGCGATGATAGTAGTCTGCAGAAATGCCCTTATCTTACTGACCAAAGCACTACTTCAAAAGTCAGTTTTGACATGCGATGTAAATAAATCACTTCCAATCTTGTTTGGAATAATGCAAAGATAAATAAAACACTGAAAAAAACATCAGTAACACTTACTGCTATTTGAAATATAAGTATTTGATGTCTTTTCCCATATAAAATCCTTTTAAAAACTTCAAAAATTTACAAGCAGAGAGTACTGATCTGAGGCTACGAAACTTCCTTCCTTCCATGCAAATACTAAAAAAAGGCAATTAAAAAATTGTGTGATGTCTTCGTGATGTCATCATTGTGCAATTAACATGCATAGTAAAGTCTAGAAGGATATACACATACTCGTGAGGGTTATCCTTTTTCCTTCTACTTCTGAAATCTCCACAGCAAAGATGCATTACACAAAAATTATTTAACAAATTATTGTGCTATAATATTAGTTCATTCTTACTGCTGCTGCTGCTGCTAAGTCGCTTCAGTCGTGTCCGACTCTGTGCGTCCCCATAGATGGCAGCCCACCAGGCTCCCCCATCCCCGGGATTCTTCAGGCAAGAACACTGGAGTGGGTTGCCATTTCCTTCTCCAATGTATGAAAGTGAAAAGTGAAAGTGAAGTCGCTCAGTCGTGTCCGACTCTTAGCGACCCCACGGACTGCAGCCTACCAGGCTCCTCTGTCCATAGGAGTTTCCAGGCAAGAGTACTGGAGTGGGGTGCCATTGCCTTCTCACTGGAGTCTAACAATTTCTAAAAAAAAAAAAAAAAAAAAACTTGAAAAAAATATTCCAGACTTGATTTTATGAATTGCTCTCCACTGTATCTTCTATTACAGGCCTGCCAATATAAAATCTCCCTGGATATCTCTTGGGGAGGATCTGAATCACCTGCAGTGTTTCTCAGAAATGCCATGCACATTTTGGATAAAATGGTTCTTTACTGTGTGGGATTATCTCACCTTTTAGGGCACTTAATGTCCCTCACTCTTCCAGTCACTGCTAGTGAATACTCCTTTCCAATCAAACTAACAGCTCAAAACATACCCTCCAAGTTTCCCTACATCCCCAAGACAGGTAATAGTGCCTTTTGGGGAAACAGCTTGGGTTTTCTATTACAAGGTGGATGATCAGCGTAAAAAGAAAACAAAGAAACCAGTGGAACTAAAGCCTCAGTGAAGCTTTGTTAAATTGGCTGTAAGGAAAACAACCAAGCTCTTGTCTTAATGTCCATCTGAGCTAGCTAGGTGTGCTCTTCCTGAAACCAGCCACCTCCAGGGATTCAGTCAAAGTTGACCTTCTCCAAAAAGTCCTAGGGTATCTTACCCATCTCTAGTATCTTATCCGCAGTGGTCCAATAGAAGTGCCTAAGATCAGGAGATCCATCTCAGCATTTATCCACTGGTTAAGTTTATTTGTTGATTAAATGAGTTAAATGCTTTTAAGGGTGTCTGGCACTAGTAAGTGTTCAATAAATGCTATATTTATCATTAATCATCATCATCATCATCATTTGTGATTTCCTTTTCAAGCACAGTATAAATAGCAATTCTGTACAAAAGTCCAAGACCTTAAACTTACAAAGATTACCCTTTAGTCGACTATATACTGTGCTCTGTACAAAGCAAGTTATTCCTTCTTTAATCTGGTAATGATCAATTTAAGACCTCAACAGTTCTTGCCCCACAGTCAAAATCTGGACCTCACAAGTTGTACCCATATTTCTAGGATGAAAATGATTCTGTCATTGTCAATGTAGTTTTCAAATGAATCATCAAAATTCTCCACAAATGTAGGTTTTTACAAACATTTATTGAATTGTGAAATCAAATACAATGTAAAATTTATGTTGTATATGTTCCTTTGGAAGTTTTCTGCATAGGCTTAACAAGTTGGATTTTCTCAATATATAATTCTATGAGCATTTGAACCAAAAATATTTTTTCCTGGCTTAACATATCTTCCTGTTGTAAGTGAAGCTGTTTTTCATTGATAAAAGATCATCCCTCTAGGATTCAAAATTAGAATTTACTGTCTTGAAACCACTGTTGAGTACATGCATGAAAGGTTTGAGACATCTTTAAATGATAATCCTGAAACATCTGTTGTCTGGGTGTGTGTTGGTATTATTCCCTTGTGCTAAGTGCTAAGTCACTTTAAGTCATGCCCAACTCTTTGAGACCCCCATAGACTGTAGCCCATCAGGCTCCTCTCTCCATGGGATTCTCCAGGCAAGAATACTGGAGCAGGTTGCCATTTCCTTCTCCAGGGGATCTTCCTGACCCACGGCCTGAACCTGTGTCTCTTATGTCTCCTGCATTGGCAGGCGGGTTCTGTACTGCTAGCATCATCTAGGAAGCCCCTTGGTGGAGATAAATGCAATTGGGGTTGTTAATGGGGGATTGTGGTAGGCAGGGGCTGTGAGGTTCTTACTAATGATTCTTAAGGGATCTAAAATTGGTGTATGCCAGTTTGCCATAAACTGAAAGTTATGTTCTGACACACCACTTGGTCACCTGTGTTCTGATATGTGACATTTCTGATAAAGAAACACTGCAAGTTTGTTGACAGCAAACCCCCTACATACTTCTCCACTTCCTACATGGTTCCAGAAGCCCAGGCTCTCACATACTGCTCACTGCACATCTCAAAACAGGTGAAGCTTAATTGAGGGATAAAGTGCTGAAGAGGTGTCTGATCTGAAAATGAAATAATCCCTTCCTAGATTTTATTCTCATCACACACAAAAAAGAAATGAATATTATGTAATGTGATAGTGGTCTTAGTACTACATGAGAATCAGATTACAGTATATAAATGTATCTAATCAACATGTTGTATTGTTGGGGCCAGTGTGAAGAAAGCAGGAGAGACTCCATCTTGAAGCCTGTCATCCGTCTTACAGACAGGATGTGAACTGGGCCTGAACCCTGCGCAAGAGTGAAGAAACCATTGCTAGTGTAAACCAGGTCTCCTAGTGACGTCTTCCCTCCCTACAGATGACAAACGGAGATTGTAGTTGAGGTCAGGTAGCCCCTGTTAGATTAATAATGGAGACACCCCCCTTTATGTATAATCACTGTTCCCCCCCCCAAGCTTTAACCTTGTTTGTTCTCCTAGCACCCACTTGTTGTAAAACTCAATCATATACAACAAAGAGGTTGCTAACATGTGACCAGTCACTTAGTGGGGGGTATAAAACTGGGCCTCTCAGAAACATCAGGGTCCTTGTTGTGAACTGATTCCCCTTGGACCCGCTGGCATAATAAACTGTACTCCACTGTCTTGAGGGGCCTCCCTGGTAGCTCAGCTGGTAAAGTATCCACCTGCAATGCAGGAGACCTGGGTTTGATTCCTGGGTTGGGAAGATCCTCTGGAGAAGGGAAAGGCTACCCACTCCAGTATTTCAGCCTGGGGAATTCTGTGGACTGCAGAGTCCACGGGGTCACAAAGAATCAGACACGACTGAGGGACTCACTTTCACTTTCCACTGTCTTGAGTGTCCTCCGAGGTGTGTTTTGTGACTCTGGATTATACAACATTTCACCTTAAATTTATACAATGTTATGTGTCAAATTTACTTCAATTAAAAAAAGATAAGAAAATTTCCAAAATGAAAATAAGATACGTTACTTTATAGTCTCTGCTGCTGCTGCTGCTAAGTCACTTCAGTCGTGTCCAACACTGTGCGACCCCATAGACGGCAGCCCACCAGGCTCCCCCGTCCCTGGGATTCTCCAGGCAAGAGTACTCGAGTCGGTTGCCGTTTCCTTCTCTAATGCATGAAAGTGAAAAGTAAAAGTGAAGTCGCTCAGTCATATCTGACTCTTAGCGACCCCATGGACTGCAGCCCACCAGGCTCCTCCACCCATGGGATATAGTCTCTAAACTAAAGTATAATCTATAGTCTCTAAACTAAACTAATTACACTTTGGATTTTCTTTACAAGAAGTTTCCTTTACTTAAGAATTTAACAACTGATAATGTGGTTCCCTGCAAACTGGCAAATGAGAAAGGTCACAGAGCAGAAGACTTTTTGGATTAATTTAAAATATAGCTTTTAAGTATAGTTTTGTTGTAGCCACGCGTTCCGGGAAACAAACTCACTCAGAAGGACAATGCAGATAGTGGAGTGCAGTCTATTACACCCCCGGGCCCAAGGCAGAGTCTCCTCTTAGCCAAGGACCCCGACCAGCATTTGTGAAAATCTTTTATACCCCATGTGTACGTGTCTGAACCCACCACTCCAAATTCCTTGAGACTTACATAAACCAAGGAAAATACAATCCCAATGACCCCCTCATTCACGTGCTATGTGCTCAAGTGCTCAAACAGTCAAACAGTTAGACAATAATCAATAAACCCGAGGTCACACTCCGATAGATACAGAGGAAGGGGTGATTAGTGTATGTTTTCTCTTAGGCGATGAGTAACCTAGATACGATCTTCAAGGTTCCCCTGTCTGGAGGGGGTCTTATCCTTCTGTTGTTGTTTCCATAGGCACTAAACACAGAGTTCAGAGTCCATTGGAAAGGTGGCCGAGCATGATCAGCATGAACAGGCCTAAGCTGGAGTCCAGGCCCTATGAATTCCTTCTTCCGTTTAATTTTAGGGAAAGAGTTTTTATTGAATAATTAATGTGCATGCATTCTTTTTAATTTTCTCTGAAGAAAAGAAAATATCTTTTCTTTTCTTTGAAATATTTTCTTTGAAAATATTTTTTCAAAATAAATCTATTCCTTAGTCCTTGATAAGTATCTGTGCCTAGTCTGGGTTGCCACATTTTACATCAGTTCAAATTCTTTTCAGTTGCAAATATGTTCAGGATCCCTGAGGAGTTTGTGACAGAACCAGATGGCTGGCAAATCTGTAGAGTTCCACCTAATCTAACTTTTCATCTTAAAACAATTGAGTTTCTCCTCTTCATGTGCCTTTGAAAGGAAAGGAAAGTTAGTCGCACAGTCGTGAAAGACTCTTTGTGACCCCATGGACTGTACTGTCCATGGAATTCTAAAGGCAAGAGTACTGGAATGAGGTGCCATTCCCTTCTCCAGGGGAGCTTCCCTACCCAGGGATCAAACCCTGGTCTCCTGCATTGCAGGCAGATTCTTTACCAACTGAGCTATTAGGAAAGCCCCTGTAGCCTTTAATGAAAGGCAACTTGTGTTCAGGAAAACACAATTATTGAGGCTTGTTCAAGTTTTGTTGGGCGATTTAATATGAGTTGGTCTTAGTAAATATGTGAAGAAATTAGGGTCATGCCCTAATTCCAAGCCCCCAGGTGCTCCTCTGCATCTGGATAGAGGAATGGAAATGCATGGAACTTGTCCCAGTGGAACTTGTGAGAATGTACCAATTGCGAAAGCAGACCAACTTTCAGGTTTGACTGAAATGTTTCCAAATTGGTCTAGCCAGACAATGTCATCTATATCAGCAGCTCTCAAACTGTGCCCCCTCACATATAATAGACAATACAGACATTATTTCTTCCTAAACACTGAATTTGTTCATCCACACCCTGAGGGCTTCCTCTCTCTCCTAAGTGCTCAGGTAAACAATTGCCGTGTAAGCCCTGAATAGAAATTTAAAATCTTTTTTTCACATATACACATTTTTCTATAGCATTAGGAGCAGGAAAAATTCCTGAAATTTCAAAGTGAATTCTAAACTTTCAGTATGGCAACAACCTCCTGATAATTTAAGGACTGAAGTGAAGTGAAGTCGCTCAGTTGTGTCCGACTCTTTGCGATCCCATGGACTGTAGCCCGCCAGGCTCCTCTGTCCATGGGATTCTCCAGGCAAGAGCGCTGGGGTGGGTTACCATTTCCTTCTCCAGGGGATCTTCCTGACCCAGGTATCGAACCCAGGTCTCCCACATTGGAGGCGGATGCTTTAACCTCCGAGACACCAGGGAAGCCCAATATATAAGGACTAGTGCTGAACAAAATGCTGGAAAAATGGGGTTAAGGTTAGTAGTCAAAGACTCAAAATAAACAAGCTAAGTAACTCAAGATTAGGCTACAAATGAAGAGAAAAATTTTTAAATATCATATGTACATAGATGCATTGATTTAATTGCACTTAAAATTACAAACACCTGAATAATTGTATTAGATTCGTGACATTTTTATATTAAAAGTGTTTACATACCGCATGCCACTCACCAGCTGCTAAGCTGATCCCTTTGAGCTAGCATTAATAGAATCTTTATCTTTAGGAGAAAAGCTTTTATAAACAAAATACTTTTTTTTATAAAAAAAAATACAGGTCACTAGCATTGCTAATATTAGATTTTGCTAATAGAAAGTGGTAATATTTTGAAGTATATAGTATTTACAATTTTATGTGACTAGGTTTATCTACAATTTAAAAATTCAAAATAATTATGTTCAAGATAAGCAGTTCTTTGATAAAAGTGCAAGCTGTGATTTCATATTTAAACAAAAGACATTTTTGGAAAGAATTAAATTGCCAACTGGTAAAGTTTTTGGACAAAAAGCTTTTTATGAACAATATAAATGCAAAGCATATGTAAAACTTTAAAAATCAATGTAGAGTACCAGCACCTAAGTTAAGTGGTAATGACAAGATGCACATCAGACTAGTAAACTGCGTTTTAAATACCTTTCAGTCATTACCGACAGCCAACTATGGAAAAATGCCATTCAGTCATTATTAACACAATTCTGTTTTTCTGGAAAAGTCTGTAAACAGCATGTCCAGAGCCCTGCAGGGCCAGACTCTAAGAGGTTCGTTGTCTGATAATTCCCATCTGGAAATGTGTCCTCCTGGGGGTGCCTAGGAGGACTCAGGAAGGGGGTCCTCTCTTTGTGACTTTCCTGGTCATCATTTCACAGACTACTAGAGCTCTGAGAGGAGGAAAGCAACTTCCAGGCAGCTGTTTCTTCAACCCCTTCCCTCTACTGCCCCCTCACTTCTAACAAATCCTATATATGGTGACTATATCCTGTAAAACATTATCACTTCCTCCTGCCTGCCAGACCCTAGGGTTTCTTGATTTAAGGGTATATACTGACAACATACTTAGGCAAAATCATCAAAGGTAACAACTGAAGAAAAGAAACAAAGGCCTGTGTCATCAAAATATATAACTAGTAAATATTATTTGATGGGGGAAACAGCCTATAAAATTTTCTATTTTATTATGGAAAAGGGCTTAGAAAAAAGTCATTTTCAGAGCAAAATCTTTCCAGAGTGACTCTACCCATTACATTTAATTCAAACATATTATCTCAGCACTGCTGTAAAAATATTTTTCTCCAAACTAAAAGAGTCAAACAAATATGACCACTTATATGGTGATAACAGTCAAATTTAGCTTCTTCCACAAGCCAGTTCTCAGATACAACATTATCCTCAGGTTCAGATATATACAGTAAATTAAAAGCCCATTTAGCAACTTTATTTGGCAGCTAAACTGTCTCTAAGCAGCCTCAGGCAAAGGATACAAATGTCTGGTTCTCTCGCAAAGAGCCATAACATACAAACAACTTTACAATGTTTAGTCTTGCTTTTTGTGGTCTATAGGCCCTGCCATCAGTAAGGTGTTGATCAGTGAAAATACTACATGGCCGTATTTGCCAAGGCACCAAAAATGTGCCTTGTAAAAGAATGAAGTATCCATGAATATGCTATTTATTAAAATGCAAAGGAATTATGTGAGAGTCACCTTTTCAAAAATAGCCATTTTACATTTGACCTTTTCCAGTGAATAATAGGGTTTCATTTAGAACACAACTGCCTGACCTAAACCATTGCTCTCTGTACAATGCTCTTCATAAAGCCCAAGATACTTCTTAATAAAATAAGCTGAAAGCTCCCTGTTTAAACAATTAAACTGAAGTGTTTAAGGGTCTACATTCACTGTTGCATTGTAAACTGCTCATAGAATTGAACCACGTATATAGCAGCGTTGACCTCTTTCTCCTCTGGCGGATTTGGGTCCCTTCATATTTCAGAGGACTGTCCCTGTGTCTCCACCTCTGACCTGAACCTACATTTCTAGATCCTGAACTGCTCAATTCCCATATGGTCTCTGTCTGTGCATCCTCTGTCTCTCTGTCTCCCTCTCTCCCAAGCCCTGGAAGTTCTCAAGAACTGAGCAGACTTCTCCCAAAGTACGTTTTCTCGAGATAGACTTGTATGTCAGGACACACACCATATACATGTATAGATGATTTGACCCGAAATCCCAAGTCATCCACCCGGGATCATTCACCTGACTACATTGCCCCCAGCGAGTCACAGGTTCCACTGTACCTTCAGATCCCAGATACAGCCAAACTGAGTGCTGTCCTCCCTCTTGCAAGAATGCTCATTTCCACCTGGCCTCGCTGTAAAAATTCCTCAGGGCCATTCAAGACACTTTCGAATATCAATTATTTCAACAGGTCCATCCTAACCTCCTGGAATAGGTTCAGAAACTCATCTATTTTCCCCATTACTCCCCATAGGACTCTCTACTGCTGTGACTATTGTTCTTGGTGGTGTTTTTTTTAAAAAACATATCTGTCTTCCTGTTTTACTTATAGACTCATACACAGTAAGAACCAAGCTTAACGACATTTTTATCACCACACATCCACACTCTTTGAAAACTTTAATTGAAATGTCTCTTACATAGGCCCTGAACTGGGAGTTAATCCTCTCAGATGATAGTGAATAAGGAAGAAATATCTCTACTTCGAGATCTAAAATGCCTGTATAGAACTACCATAGTAAAAAAAAAAAAAAAATATATATATATATATATATATATGCAATGAGAAAAGCAGGAACAAACCAAAATAAATAGAATTAAGTATTTGGATGAATGGTTAAAGTTGCACAAATTGTAATTTTGGAGGGGTCTTTGGGATTCTACTAATGGATATGATCCTTCTCCCAGAAGACAGTTTGCTTGTGTACATGAACACCAGACACATCTTTACGATAGTTATAAAGGGTCTTGTCCCCTGGAAACCCTTCCATGGATGATTCTAGTAGAGAGCTCTCATGCTGGTATTCTCAGACCACCAATTAAGAACACTGAGCCTTTGAAAATGGTATGAGAGAACAGAATCCTATAATTTCAATAACCAGAGAACAGGCTTTAGGAGAAACTGAAAGAAAACCAAGGGAAAGACAAATAGTCCCTTTAGTCCACTTGGGCTCAAAGAGCTTTTGCCCCAGTGTCTGTTTCTTCGAATTTTATTTTATTTTGTATCTGGCTTATAATTACAACTATCTGATGAGGCAGTGTGCTTTTTTGTTATTGTTTTATGAAACAAAAAGATACAACTGATTAAAGACTTCCATCCTTTTCCTCTGAAGGTGAAAAAGCTAAAATCTTGAGGGGCAAGTTGTTCTAGGAAGAAATGTCTAAGGTGTGCGGTAAGGGAGTAGGAAGGAGAGAAGGCAACGGCTTGGAGAGAAGAGAGCTGAGATGTTAGCTTATTTTTGCCTTGCTAAATTCAAATTTGGAGGACCTTTGCAATCCCTAAATCCTTCTTTAGAAGTGGGATTGAGTAAGAGAAAGCAAACAAGATGGAATATAAAAGAAAAAATAAAAACACACTTAAGCAAATGAGATGCTGAAAAATGTTAAAATTATATGAAAGGCTTAACAGAAGAAACTACTACTTAGAGGAAATCTGACATGTTAGAAGTTAGATACAAAAATATGCTGTGTCTACAGACTACAGGAACCACTGCAAGGCATAGAATTTCTGCTTTGATTATAGTCACTGTTATTCAGCAAGCCCCAGGGTATCTCTTGGTCCCATCTAACTTGCCAGGACACAGAATTTCATTGTGGAGACTTCCAAGGATTCAGTTTGAGTCTCTCCAACTAACAATGTAAACAATAACAGGATGTTATCATTCATCTCTCACTCACATTATGTCAGAGACTGAGCTGAGGCCTTTATATATGCGTGATTTCACTTAATCCTCACAACCATTTGATGAGGCAGGCACTGTTAATACCCTAGTGTGCAGATGAAAAAACAGAAATTAAGAAAAGTGTTAACTTCCAAAAGGTCAGATAACATAACTGGGAAGATGAGAGGATTTCTTTTCCTAATACTCATTGACCTGGAAGGCAGCTGTAGACCTTAATTAACTGGTTAGCTAGTTAAACTGAGACGTTGAGTTTGGAGTGTTAAATACTTTTTCTAACACGATGGCAGACAAAGAAAACATAGTCCAGCCACGAAAAGAAATTTCGAAGTAACCAGTTTCTTACTTTGATGAATGCTTCTTAAAATCCCATTTCTCCCCATCCATCTCCCTCCCAACCCACAGCTTCTCTAGTCCCTTCCCACACAAACCACCCTAAAAATCTCCTTTCCCACTCCTAGCCGTCCTCTCTGGCACCATTCCTTCTCTTTTCTTGATCAGATTTCTCATCACTTCTCCCATTTTGATTCATAAAAATCAACTATGCAGGAGTTCTGGGCAATCTCCTGCCACCGTGTAATAGGGTAAGCACACGTTGAAACTCAGGCCCACTCTCCTTGCCCCCAAATTATACCCCCCAAACAGCAGTTATGCACAGGGCACTGAAGGACGCTTCTCAAAAGAAAAAGGAAAAGAAAACACTGAGCCAGAGAAAGCCAGACCACTCTGCAGTTGGCAGGGAGAAGAAAAAGTCTGAAATTTTCCATATGTTTGTCATTTTGATTCTGTGACATTTATTTGTATATTTTAATCCTTCAACTAGCCTTAAATGTCATGGGTTTGGGGGTTTATTTTGTAGTAACAGGAAACCACTGATGAGATTTGATGAAGAAAGTGATTTAAAATTATATATAGACATTGGAAGATAGTCTGGCCACAAGGTAAAGGCTAGATTGGAGATATGAAGGGTGATGAGTGACTAGAAATAATTTCCTTTTTTCTTTTTTTGGCCTCTTCTCCATTGTTATTAAATAATTAAATAATGCATTGAAGTTGTATTATATGAGAAGGTCAGTATTAGTGAGAGAAATGTAAGTGTTTAAGTTTCATTCTGTCTGTGATCATGGCTAATACCTCTACTTGGAACTCTCAGATGTAACTGGATGAGATGTCAGAGGTACTAGCCCACAGAGCCTGGCACATGGGAGTCAATATTCATCATATTCATTCTTACCCATTGCACAATTGAATACATGAATAAATATGGTCTGTGGTCCTGGGCAGGCACAAAGGGACAAGGACTAGTGACATTTCAGTTATTATTGCTATCTAACTACATCTATCCCAATATGCTGGTGGTATTGATCTGCGGTGGCCTCAGTCTGCAGCAGTTTGAAGTAGGATCTTGGTCCACTGTCTAGAGACTGAAGTTGGTCCGTGTCAGTGAGAGTGCCAAATTCTAGCCACTAGCCACCAGAGACCAGTGGCTAGTGACAAGGCCCTGGCTTGTTGGCTTTGTAGAAATGAATTTCCACAAAGAGACAGAAAGTAGTGAAACAAGTAAAGTGTTTATTAGGAGGAAAAAGAGTATTTTGAATAGACACACATGGGTGGGCTGAAAGAGAGAGAGTCACGCCCTTGTGGTAGTTTGACTCACTTACATGGGGTATTTCTTCTGCATTCCCTCTGGCCAATCATCTTGCTTTGCTTGACTGAGTTCATAGTTGACCATTCAGGAATGACCTAAATCAAATCCCTTACAATTATACAGTGGAAGTGACAAATAGATTCAAGGGATTAGAACTGATAGAGTGCTTGAAGAACTATGGACGGAGGTTCATGACATTGGACAGGAGGCAAAGACCATTTCCAAGAAAAAGAAATGCAAAAAAGGAAAATGGTTGTACAAAGAGGCCTTACAAATAGCTGAGAAAAGAAAAGACCTGAAAGGCAAAGGAGAAAAGGAAAGATATACCAATTGAATGCACAGTTCCCAAGAATAGCAAGGAGAGATAAGTGATCAATGAAAAGAAATAGAGGAAAACAATAGAATGGGAAAGACTAGAGATCTCTTCAAGAAAATCAGAGATACCAAGGGAACATTTCATGCACAGATGGGCACAATAAAGGACAGAAATGGTATGGACCTAACAAAAGCAGAAGATATTAAGAAGAGGTGGCAAGAATACACAGAAGAACTATACCAAAAAGATCTTCATGACTCAGATAATCACAATGGTATGATCATTCACCCAGAGCCAGACATCCTGGAATTGCAAAGTCAAGTGGGCCTTAGAAAGCATCACTATGAACAAAGCTAGTGGAGGTGATGGAATTCCAGTTGAGCTATTTCAAATCATAAAAGATGATGTTGTGAAAGTGCTGCACTCAATATGCCAGCAAATGTGGAAAACTCAGCAGTGGCCACAGGACTGGAAAAGGTCAGTTTTCATTCCAATCCCAAAGAAAGGCAATGCCAAAGAATGCTCAAACTACCACACAATTGCACTCATCTCACATGCTAGCAAAGTAATGTTCAAAATTCTCCAAGCCAGGCTTCAAAAGTATGTGAACCAGGAACTTCCAGATATTCAAGTTGGATTTAGAAAAGGCAGAGGAACCAGAGATCAAATTGCCAACATCTGTTGGGTCATTGAAAAAGCAAGAGAGTTCCAGAAAAACATCTATTTCTGTGCTATTGACTATGCCAAAGCCTTTGACTATGTGGATCACAGCAAACTGTGGAAAATTCTTAAAAAGATGGGAATACCAGGCCACCTTACCTGTCTCCTGAGAAATCTGTATGCAGATCAAGAAGCAACAGTCAGAACTGTACATGAACACCAGACTGGTTCCAAATAGGAAAAGGAGTATCAGGGCTCTATATTGTCACCCTGCTTATTTAACTTCTATGCAGAGTACATCAAGAGAAATGCTGGGCTGGGTGAAGCACAAGCTGGAATTAATATTGACGGGAGAAATATCAATAACCTCAGATATGCAGATGACACCACCCTTATGGCAGAAAGCAAAGAACTAAAGAGCCCCTTGATGAAAGTGAAAGAGGAGAGTGAAAAAGTTGGCTTAAAGCTCAACATTCAGAAAACTAAGATCATGGTATCTGGTCCCATCATTTCATGGCAAATAGATGGGGAAACAATGGAAACAGTGACAGACTTTATTTTTGTGGGCTCCAAAATCACTGCAGATGGTGACTGCAGGCATGAAATTATAAGATGCTTGCTCCTTGGAAGAAAAGTTATGATCAACCTAGACAGCATATTAAAAAGCAGAGACTTTACTTTGTCAACAAAGGTCTATCTAGTCAAAGCTATGGTTTTTTCAGTGGTCATGTATGGATGTGAGATTTGGACTCAGAAAGCTGAGTGCTGAAGAATTGATGCTTTTGAACTGTAGTGTTGGAGAAGACTCTTGAGAGTCGCTTGGACTGCAAGGAGATCCAACCAGTCCATCCTAAAGGAAATCAGTCCTGAATATTCATTGGAAGGACTAATGTTGAAGCTGAAACTCTAATACTTTGGCCACCTGATGCGAAGAACTGATTACTTGGAAAAGACCCTGATGCTGGGAAAGATTGAAGGCAGGAGGAAAAGGTGATAACAGAGGATAAGATGGTTGGATGGCATCACCAACTCAATGGACATGGGTTTAGGTGGACTCAGGAGTTGGTGATGGACTGGGAGGCCTGGCGTGCTGTGATTCATGGGGTCGCAAAGAGTCGGACATGACTGAGTGACTGAACTGAATTGACAATTTTCCCCTGTATGCGCAGCATCCTAGCCAAGATGGAAGAGGCCTAGAGGTAGTTTGACATCACCTTGTATGGGGTGACACCTCCTCCATTTTTGGAGGCTTTCTGAAGGACATGCAGTTGGGAAGATCTCCTTGACCTCGAGAATGAGAAATATGTGGTCTCTCTATCTCTTATCTGGGCAGGGCTCAGTTCCTCTCTGCCTCTGCCTTTACTGTTATCTTTAAGTGTCCACCAGAGGCAAAGTCCAGCTATTTACCCTGTTCCTGTTGTTATTTCTATCTGGAAGTGTAAACAGGAGGCTGGCTATAAATGTCTAACCAGGAGCCCATCTATCTCCTGCCTCACTACATAGAAAACTGTTTTGATTCAATAACTGGAAATTTAAAAGTAAATCAAGTTTGAGGGGATCACAATGATATTGACTTAGGACATTAACTGAGCTTTAAGATTAGAAGACTTTATTATCTCTGTAACAATCTGCCACTCCCACATGTAGATGAACTACAACCCTTTATTTATTCAACTAAATATTACCGATGACTACTTTGGTCAGGAATTATAATAAGGATAATACAGAGATGACAAAGAAGGGGCAAAGATCAGCCATAATGAAATAATATGTAAAGAACTCATGGGGAAAATAGTATTAATACAAGTTTCCATAATTAAGGTATACACTGACTCATAGCGGACCAAGATAGAGAGGAATGTATAAGTTATGGGGGTGGGAGGTGGAGCACTCTTCACTGGAGGAAGAAGCATATTGCTACTGACATTGTTTAGAATCAGCAATGCATGGTGATAACAAAAAGCAGGCTGACCCTTAGTCTGTTTTAGTACCATTTTAAATTCTCCACAGGCAATATACCCGCTTTGTGCCTGCCACCAGGGCACACTGCTCTCCCCCTACCCCCTCTCCCATCCCCTTGATGCCAACTGCTGTATGAGCAAAGTGAAAGAAGAAACAGATCTTTTCTGAGGAAGTTACAGAAAGAATAACAGGATCACTGACATTTAAAATGACTTTTGAGAAGAACTAAGAATTCATCCAATTATTTTGAATTAGAATATTATAAAATGTTAATTCCCTACAGGACAATTGACCTCGTTGTTCTGTGGGGGGTATTTCTATTCATTTACACTTGTATTTGGTATTGTGTGTGTGTGCTCAGTTGCTTAGTCATGTCTGATTCTTCGTGACACCATAAAATTGTAGCCCACCAGGCTCCTCTATCCATGGAATTTTCTACACAAGAATACCGGGGTGGGTTGCCATTTCCTTCTCCAGGGGATCTCCCTGAGCCAGGGATTGAACCTGAGTCTCCTGTGACTCCTGCACTGGTAGGTGGATTGTCTACCACTTGAGCCACCTGGGAAGCCCATATTTGGTATTACCTCCATCCATACTCAGCTAAAACTACCACAGCTAGTTTTCAATATAAGTCAATTATTTTGTTCTTTCAGCCTTTTCACACTTGGGTATACCCAGTTTTGCTACCAGAAGGGAAGGGAACCCTGAATGAGGCTTGTGGGCTGTCTCTCCACACACACTGATACAGGAGAGGTTCTTCGAGAAGCTGGCTTGGAGGCTGAGGTTAGTGTGTAGAATGTTTATTAGAAAGTGCCTGTGGAGGGGAGGTGAAGGAAGCAGGATTACCTGAGGGCAAAGTCAAGCTGGGATGCAGGTCTCAGAAATAGCTTCAGCTGATGCTGAGGGGAGTTCTGGAGCTCCGATGGCCCTGTTGAGTTGTCCCACTTTGCACTGAAATGACTGAGCCTTTATACCCCAGTCAGTCATTGGCTGTGGGCTCCCCAGGAAGGTACATTCCTATGTAAGGCAGGACACTGAGCAGCAGTCAGTCCCAGCCCTGAAATGCTTGGTCCATGTCCACCTTTTGTCTCACCACATTCTAGAGAAAAAGAATCATTTGACATACTTCTGTCTTCCTGAGCATTTGTCCTCAGTAAGAAGCACACAGCTAGATAAAGAACCAGGCTGCCGTCTCCCCTAGCTCTCTCCGACACCTTCAGTTGATTTCAGTAACCGACTGTTTGGACTGCTTGTATTTCTTCTCTTCTCGTTCTTTAAATTCCCACATTTATGTTTAAATTCACCAATACAGAGTGAGCCCTTGAGACCACAGGTGCCCTCCCTGGGCCTGCACCCTTGGTCCCAATAAAAGCAGAAACCCATGTCTATGCTTTCTCTCCCTCTCTACCTGTGACCTCACTGTGTGCTCACTGATGTGCCATATAACTTCCAGGACTTTAAACAATAAACATATTTTTTAAAGTTTTTTGATGGTTATTGCTGACAGCGTTTTGCAATCATATGAACCACAAGGCAGGTCCAGCTACAACATTGGTTATCTAAAGGTTGAGACTGTCATAAAACACAGGATATCAATTCTTCCCAAGTTGATATATAAATTCAATTCAATCCCAATCAAAATTTCAACATTTTATTTTATGGATATCGGTGAACTTCTAACACTTATATGGAGGGGCAATAGGCCCATACAATATTGAAGGAGGGCTTATTCTATCTAACTTCAAGATATTCTATAAAGCTACAGTAATCAGGACAGTGTGGTATTGGTGAAAAAACAGACAAATAGGTCAAAGGGACAGAATAGAGTCCAGAAGTAGATAACCATAAACACAGTTAACTGATATTTGACAAAGGAACACAGGCAATACAATGGAACAAAAACAGTTTCTTCAACAAAAGATGCTGGAACAACTAGACATGCACTTGCAGAAACTGAAATCTAGACAGAGATCTCACACCTTTGCAAAAATTAACTCAGAAATGGATCACAGGCCTAAATGCAAAATGCAAAACTATGAAACTCCTAGTAGATAATATAGGAGAAAACCCAAATGACCTTGGCTATGATGATGCTTTTTTAGATACAAAAGACATGATCCATGAAAGAAATAATTGGTAACCTGGAATTTAATATAATTTAAAACTTCTGCTCTGTGAAAGATAATATTAAGAGAATGAGAAGACAAACCACAAAGAAAATATTTACAAACAATAAAAGACTTCAATTCAAAATATACAAAGAACTCTTAGAATTCAATAATAATCATGATAAAAAAACTGATTTTAAAACTGGGCCAAAAATATTAATAGACTCCTCATCAAAGAATATATACAGATAACAAGTAAGCATATGAAAAAATGCTCAACATCATATGTCACCGGGGAAATGCAAATTAAAGCAACCATGAGATACCACTATACATCTATTAGAATGGTCAAAACCTAGACTGCTTATAACACCAAATGCTGTCAAGGATGTAGGAAAACAGAAAACACTGCAGGTGTGAATGGAAAAATGGTACAGCCACTTTAGAAGACAGTTTGGCTATTTCTTAGAAAACTAAAATACTCCTACTGATGACTCAGCAATCACACACTTTAGTACAAAGAGTTGAAAACTTCCGTCCATATAAAATTTTACACATGAATGTTTACAGCAGACTTACTCATAATTCCAAAGCTTGGAACCCATCAAGATGTCCTTCAGTAGGTCAATGGATAAATAAACTATGATACTTCTAGACAATGAAATATTATTCAGTGCTAAAATGAAATGTGCTATCAAGCCGTGAAAAGATGTAGAGTGATTTTATTACCACATGAAAGAAACCAATCTGAAAGGCCATCAGATCAGATCAGATCAGTCGCTCAGTCGTGTCCGACTCTTTGCGACCCCATGAATTGCAGCACGCCGGTCCTCCCTGTCCATCACCAACTCCCGGAGTTCACCCAGACTCACGTCCATCGAGTCAGTGATGCCATCCAGCCATCTCATCCTCTGTCGTCCCCTTCTCCTCCTGCCCCCAATCCCTCCCAGCATCAGAGTCTTTTCCAATGAGTCAACTCTTCACATGAGGTGGCCAAAGTTCTGGAGTTTCAGCTTTAGCATCGTTCCTTCCAAAGAAATCCTAGGGCTGATCTCCTTCAGAATGGACTGGTTGGATCTCCTTGCAGTCCAAGGGACTCTCAAGAGTCTTCTCCAACATCACAGTTCAAAAGTATCAATTCTTAGGCGCTCAGCCTTCTTCACAGTCCAACTCTCACATCCATACATGACCACAGGAGAAACCATAGCCTTGACTAGACGAACCTTTGTTGGCAAAGTAATGTCTCTGCTTTTGTACTATATAAATGCAACTATATGACATTCTGGAAAAGGCAGAACTATAAACACAGTAAAAAGATAAGTGGTTGTCAGGGTTGGGGGAAGGAGAGAAGAGATGAGCAGACAGAGCACAAAGGAATTTTAGGGCAGTGAAAATACTCCATATGATTGTCTTAGTCCATGCAGGCACCTAAAACAAAATGTTACAGACCAGGTAGCTTATAAACAAGAGAAACTTATTTTTCACAGTTCCAGGGGCTGAAAGACAGAGATCAAGGTGCCAGTATGCTAGGGTGAAGGCCTCCCTTATAAGTGCTTGACTTCTCCTTATTTCCTTACATATCAAAAGGGGCCAGGGAGCTCATTAATAAGAATACTCATCCTATTCATGATATACCCATCTAAATGCAGAGTTACGCAGAATAGCAAGGAGAGATAAGAAAGCCTTCCTAAATGAACAATGCAAAGAAATAGAGGAAAACAATAGAATGGGAAAGACCAGAGATCTCTTCAAGAAAATTAGAGATACCAAGGGAATATTTCATGCAAAATGGACACAATAAAGGACAGAAATCATATGCACCTAACAGGAGCAGAAGATATTAAGAAGAGGTGGCAAGAATACACAGAAGAACTGTACAAAAGAGATCTTAAAGACCCAGATAACCATGATGGTGTGATCACTCACCTAGAGCCAGACATCATGGAGTGAGAAGTCAAGTGGGCCTTAGGAAACATCATTATGAACAATGATTGAGGTGGAAGGGATGGAATTCCAGTTGAACTATTTCAAATCCTAAAAGATGATGCTGTGAAAGTACTGCACTCAATAAGCCAGAATATGTGAAAAACTCAGCAGTGGCCACAGGTCTGGAAAAGGTCAGTTTTCATTCCAATCCCAAAGAAAAGCAATGCCAAAGAATGTTCAAGCTACCACACAATTGCACTTATTTCACATGCTAGCAACATAATGCTCAAAATCCTTTAAGCTAGGCTTCCACAGTACGTGAACTGAGAACATCCAGATACTCAAGCTGGATTTAGAAAAGGCAGAGGAACCAGAGTTCAAATTGCCAACATACATTGGATCATAGAAAAAGCAAGACTTCCAGAAAAACATCTACTACTTCTTCATTGACTACACTAAAGCCTTTGACTGTGTGGATCACAACAAACTGTGGAAAATCATCAAAGAGATGAGAATACCAGACCACCTGACCTACCTCCTGAGAAATTTGTATGAAGGTTAAGAAGTAACAGTTAAAACCAGACATAGAACAACAGACTGGTTCCAAATTGGGAAAGGAGTATGTCAAGGCTGTATACTGTCACCCTGCTTATTTAACTTCTAGGCAGAATACATCACGCAATATGCTGGGCTGGATGAAGCTCAAGCTGGAATCAAGATTGCTGGGAGAAATATCAATAACCTCAGATATGCAGATGACACCACCCTAATGGCAAAAAGTGCAAAGGAACTAAAGAGCCTCTTGATGAGGATGAAAGAGAGTGAAAAAACTGGCTTAAAACTCAACATTCAAAAAACAAAGATCAAAGCATCTGGTCCCATCACTTCATGGCAAATAGGGAAAAAATGGAAACAGTGACAGACTTTATTTTCTTGGGCTCCAAAATCACTGTGGATGGTGACTGAAGATACGAAATTTAAAAGACACTTGCTCCTTGGAGGAAAATCTATGACAAATCTAGACAGCATATTAAAAAGCAGAGACATTACTTTGCTGACAAAGGTCAATATAGTCAAAGCTATGGCCTTTCCAGCTGTCATGCATGGATGTGAGAGTTGGACTTAAAGAAGAGCATCGAAGAATTGATGCTTTTGAACTGTGGTGCTGGAGAAGACTCTTGAGAGTCTCTTGGACTGCAAGGAGATCAAACCAGCCAATCCTAAAGGAAATTAGTCCTGAATATTCATTGGAAGGACTGATGCTGAAACTGAAGCTCCAATACTTTGGCCACCTGATGCAAAGAACTGACTCATCGGAAAAGACTCTGATACTGGGAAAGATTGAAGGCAGGAGGAGAAGGGGACAACAGAGGACGAGATGGTTGGATGGCATCAACTGACTCAATGGACGTGAGTTTGAGCAAACTCTGGGAGATGGTGAAGGACAGGGAAGCCTGGCGTGCTGCAGTCCATGGGGTTGCAAAGAGTCAGACTCGACTGAACAACTGAACAACAACAACGTACTATTCATGAGGGCTCCACCTCGGTGACCTCTCAAAGCCCTCGTCTACTAACAGCATCACCTTTGAAGGTTAGGATTTCAACATATGAATTTGGTAGGATATACAACCACTCAGACAATAGCAACGATAGTATAATGATGGACGTATGTTATTACACATTTGTTTAAACCCATAAAATATACAAAACCAAGAATAAACCCTAAGGTAAACTATGGATTTTTGGTGATAATGATGTGTCAGTGTGGGTTCTTCTTTGATTTTTAAAAAATGTACCATTCTAGCAAGTGATGCTGACAATAAGGGAGGCCAAGTATGTTTGCATGAGTGGATATATGGGAAACTCCCAACTTTCTACTCAATTTTGTTATAAACCTAAAATTGCCCTAAAAATTAGTCTTTTAGAAGATTTTTTTTTTTTTTTAAGGATTACAGTACATCACCATTTCTCCTTGCAGAGAAACCACGGGGAGCAAGACAGAACACTTCCCCATTTGTGACATCTAGTGGCTTTGCATCTGCATGACAACTTCTTAGTCAGAGAAGGAAAATCTGGCAACAGGCCTCTGCTGGGTTTCTCCAACTCCTGAAAAAACACCAGAGCACTCTTCTCTCCCCACAAGAGTTCAGCAGTGTTCCAGTTTAAGAGCCAAGCGGATTAAAATATAAGGCATCTGTCTGTCTGTAGAGTATTCATCTGGATTCAGGAAAGCACAAAAAATAAACTGCTCCAAAGGCTAAAAATGATAATGATAGGGAAGAACTGAAAAGCTAATTCCCATCCTCAAGCTATTCCTTAGCATCAGAAAGACAAGGAGCTGGTCAGCCTCTAGAGCAGCATCTTGTTTCATAGTGAGAGGTCACTCTCAGAATGAATGTTCAGGCTCAATAGCTGGTTCTTCATGGATGCTGGTTTCTCAGGAAAGAACTCAGACATCGATCCACTCTTACATCATTTCTGTGACAACGGTGGGTTGGTAGTTGGAATCTTGTGTTTTTAGTAAATGAAGGTATTACGACTTCGCGTATATTATCTTACTAAATTTAGTCCTCACAACAACTCCAGAAGGTAGGTCTTTTAATTCCCTATTTTGGTAAGTGAGAGTACAAGGGCTCAGAGAGGCTAAATAAAACTTGCCCTATTTACAGCTAGAAAGTAGCATTGTTGGCATCTGATTTCTTGTCTTTTTGGCTTCAGAAGTACATTTTTCTTCCATATCACATTCATCCAGATAACAGCTTTGATAAACCAACTAATGTTCTTTGTTTTTCCACTGCTATTTTCCGCTTTCCTTGCCCTCCTCCTCCTTGTCCCCTGTAGCAAATATTCTGGGTTCATTGCCTCAGGACAAGGATGTAGCCAAACAGAAAGCTGAAACAGCCAGCAAATATTTGGGCTTTTGTATCCCAAAAGTCTAAGTAAGGAAGTTAGAGAATCAAGGCAGAGATAAAGAGTATAGCAAGAGTGCTGAGAAATGAAGCGATGGGAAGTGGATGTGATTATTTTTCCATGACTGCACAGCTGGGGTGAAGATGGAAGAAAAGACACAGGTGGGTCTTGGAAAGTGAAGCCTAAAAGCCTTTCTTCCTGCAAAGCCATCATAACAAAGAAGCACCCACTGCAGAAATGTCCAGAAAACCCCAACCTGGTGTACACGAGAGAAAAGTGTCTGAGACTGCTGTGCCTTGCAGTAGTCTGGAAGCTGCTGGAGTCATCAGAGCTGTAGAGGCCATGGGCACAGAAGCAAAGCATGTTCCCAGACAACTGGGTTGGGCAGATGAACCCAAGTTGTAGTTTAGGCACAGCCCTGGGAGGTGGCAGGAACCTAAATTGACTGTGTTTAAGTGTTTACCCCCTGGAAGAACTGAAGGACAAAATAAATGTCATGTTGAATTACAGAAAAATAAAATTATATTTAATAGCCACCTTGTATTAATTTCCTAGGACTGCCATAACGAGTTACCACAAAGTGGGTGGCTTGAAATAACGGAAATTTAATCTCTGTGTTCTGGAGGCTAGAAGCACAAAACGAAGGCAGCTACAAACCCGTCCTCCCCACAGAGATTCTAGGGAAGACTCCTCCATTGCCTTTTCCCAAGTTCCAGTGCCTGCCAGCAGGTCCTGGCAATCCTTCATCACACCAGTCTCCACCTCCGTCTTCATGGGACCTATTCTCGGTGCGTGTCCCTGTGTGTCCTCCCTTTTTATAAGGATATCAGCCTTTGGATTCACGATCCATACTAATCAATAGGACCTTATCTTAAATTGACTTCCCTGGTGGCTCAGACAGTAAAGCGTCTGCCTACAATGCGGGAGACCCGGTTTCGATCCCTGCGTTGGGAAGATCCTCTGGAGAAGGAAATGGCAACCCACTCCAGTACTCTTGCCTGGAAAATCCCATTTGATTACATCTGAAAAGACCCTATTGCCAAACATGTTTATATTCACAGATACCAAGGTCCCCTCTCTTTGAGGAGATGCAATTCAACCCACTGTACACCTGAATCTGTGGTCTGGGATTGATACCTGCTACTCAGATAAGTTTGGTGTGGAGGGGTGACACTGTGCAGGGCTGAGAGCATCCATGTCAGGAAGGCTGGCCCCAGTGCAGTGTTAAGGTGACACAAGACCTTGAGCAAGGCAATTAGCCACTAATGGTCTTGATTTGTCCATCTTTATGGTGGCTGGGATAGAGTCTCTGATCCTTTCCAGTGCTGACATGTCATGATTCTGCAGAGTCTGAATGGAGGAATGGATGAAGCCTTTCCCCACCCTCCACTAACACAAGACTCTGCTGCTCTGAGAATACTCCACCCTTGTGATGCTTCCCTCCTTGCTGGCCTGTTCCTTTTACCATCAGGGTCACAAAAGTATTGGACGACAAATAGACATATTGTCTCCTGAAGGCTGCTGTAAGGACAATCTAGATTCCTGACAACACACAATTATATTGACAAGGGATTCAGTTTTGAAATGCTAACATTACAGTGAGAACTGCTTTGTGCAGGGTCAAGCTACATGGTTGCCAAGGGAAACCGAGACTCAGTTCAGAGAAAAAAATGCCAGAGAGGCAACACAAGGCTTTGAGTCTGCATGATTTTTGTTAAAACTGCAAAGGCATCCTAGAAAGAAAGCAATGACAGAGAAGAGCCAACGCCAGGGAACAAAGGCCCACCCAGGCTCCTACTATTCATATCTGGTGAGAACTAGTGAGCTGCTGAAGTGGGTGGACCCCAGCCTGCACCAGGAGGCGAGGGACATTCTCACTCAGACATGGAGACTATCTCACGGACTCCTCCCACGAACAAGACAGTTGGCAGAGGCAGAGGCCTGGCTGCAACTGGGCTTGCTTTTCAATGCCTGAAAGCTCTGTAAGTAAGAAACAAGCAGCCACTGGGAAAGATTGAAGAGCGAGGCTCAGGATCTCAGAGAGGTGGTTAGAGCTCTGTGCTCTGGAAATGGACAGGCTGCCTGTTGCCACAGTTACTCGATGTGAGACTTCCTGTAAGTTATTATCTTTTCCAAGCTTTAGATGAAATGATGGTTATTATTTTAGCACGCATCTTGAGGTAGTTGTGAGAATTAGAGATGATTAGGTCAAGTGCTTCATGGAGTATTTGGCACAAGAAAAAGATCTAGTAAGTGTTACTTATCATGTTACAGTAAATGACACTAAAAATTAAGTGGCACTAAGGCCACACAGCTGAGCAATGACACCTCTGAGGTAAAAATCCAAGGTTCCCGACTCCTTGGTTCTTTCACAAAACAATAGAGAAACCAAAAAGGAGAAGCTAGGAATACTTTATTTACTTAACAAATGGTTATCATGTTTGTAGTGGGCCAAGCACTGTTTTAGGCACTTTATAAATACTAAGTCACTTAAGCTTCATAGCAACCTATGAGGCAGGCACTAATATCATCACCATTCGTACATGAGGAAAATGAAGATAGAGCAGGTCTGTGACATTTCCAAGGTCACTCAGGTCAATGGGTACTGTGCTGTGACTAGAGGTTCTGAAGAAATTGTATAAAATAGTGAAGTTGCTCAGTTGTGTCTGACTCTTTGCAACCCCGTGGACTGTAGCCTACCAGGCTTCTCCATCCATGGGATTCTCCAGGCAAGAATACTGGAGTGGGTTACCATTTCCTTCTCCAGGGGATCTTCCCGACCCAGGAATCGAACCCGGGTCTCCCACATTGGAGGCAGACGCTTTAACCTCTGAGCCACAGGGAAGCCCTATATAAAATATGAGTAGAAGGCAATGGCACCCCACTCCAGTACTCTTGCCTGGAGAATCCCATGGATGGAGGAGCCTGGTAGGCTGCAGTCGATGGGGTCGCTAAGAGTCGGACACGACTGAACGACTTCACTTTCACTTTTCACTTTCATGCATTGGAGAAGGAAATAGCAACCCACTCCAGTGTTCTTGCCTGGAGAATCCCAGGGACGGGGGAGCCTGGTGGGCTGCCGTCTATGGGGTCGCACAGAGTCAGACACGACTGAAGCGACTTAGCAGCAGCAGCAGAATTTTACTCAGACCATTTCTCATTAGTTAGAACATATTATTCTTCCTAATAAGTATTTTAACTTTTAAGACATTTACTGGACTAGATGGCATGCATACATCTAAAATTCCCAATTATCCATGACTAAAAGAAGCCTAAGATTTCAGCCTGTGCAGTATAAGTTGATAGCTCATCTAGCTAGCAGCAGTTTCACAAATTGCAAAAACAATTCTATGTGACGGTGACTATTTTCTGTAAGACAAGCCTTACAGAATCTACAGAAAATTAGCCTCCAAATTCTAAAGTTTCTAAGAAATTATTTTAAAACTAACCATTAAATGTGCTAAATGTCTTATAAAAGCATAGAGAACACAAATTAAACTTTATTTGATGACTTTGGTCTTGCCTATCAATACCTGTATCTGCCCAGTGTTGCTTGCTGTACAGTGAGATTTCAGGGTTTGAAGCCCCTATATATACCCTTGCATTGTTGTTGTTGCTGTTTAGTGGTTAAGCCATATCCCAACTCTTTTGCCATCCCATGGGCTATAGCCCATCAGGCTTTTCTGTTCATGGGATTTCCCAGGCAAGAATGCTGGAGTGAGCTGCCATTTCCTTCTGTAGGGGATCTTCTTGACCCAGGGATGGAACCCACATCTCTTGCTTGGCAGGTGGATTCTTTACCACTGAACCAGCTGAGAAACCCATACCCTCATATGCTCTATAATTAAAAAAGACTCCAGTGGCTCCAGAACAACGCACTTGGCCCAGGACCAAGCAAAGTAAGGTCATTAGCCAGCAAAGAGATGGATTCTTATCATGCTGAAAGTGTGATCAAAAGGTGAGCTACTGAAACCTGGTAGATTAAAATGAAAAGGAGGAATCAAGGGTTATTCCTAAGTGGCTGGCAAGAGTTACAGGGGAGAGGTGCAAAGTCTGCCCTGTGCTGAGAGGAAGAACTTGGAAAGAAGAGAGAGATCAGCATACAGCACAAAACTAGTTCCATTTTAGACATATTAAATCTGGAAATCCCTGTGAGGCATCCAAGTGGAGCTATCGAGTAGGCCATTAGTCCTAAGTTGTGAAACTTAGAAGTGGGGCCTGGGGTGGAAATAGGAATTTTAAGTTTCCAGCATACCATGGCAATCATCAGATTTGAATGAATTCACCTACACAAGGGCTTCCCTGGTGGCTCAGCTGGTAAAGAATTCGCCTGCAATGTGGGAGATATGGGTTCGATTCCTGGGTTAGGAAGATCCCCTAGAGAAGGGAAAGGCTACCCACTCCAGTATTCTGGCCTGGAGAATTCCATGGACTCTCTAGTCCATGGGGTTGCAAAGAGTCGGACAAGACTGAGCGACTTTCACTTTCACTTTCTTTCACTTCACATAAGGGATGTAAAGTGAGGAGAAAAAAGCTTCTAAGACTCATGCTATCAGAGGGCCTGGGGAACTCCAACAACTAACGGCTGAGTAATGGAGAATTAAGTCAATGAAGGAGACTGAGAAAAAAATGACCATAGAGATAGAAGGAACACCAAGAAGTATGGTATGAAAGCCAAAATCAGAAAGTGGTCAACTATTTCAAATGCTATTAAGAGATGGTATAGGATAAGGCCTAAAAAGAATCCAATGGAGTAGTGCTGTGGATGTCATTGGTGACTCTAGCAAGAACAGTTTCAATGAAACAGTGGGATGGAAATTATACTATATGAAGTTGAAGCATAAAGGTGACCCCATTCTGGCCATGGCAGAATATTTTGTAATTGGATTAATGTTATGGCTGAGAATATTATAAGAACTTGATAAAATATACCAAACAACTGCTTGACACTGAAAAACCGTAATACAGGCCCCGTAAGTCTTGAGAGAAGGAAGTATAGAAGGTGAGTTCATAGAGCCCCTGGATTTTCATCTGAGATAGTTTTCGACATTCAAGCATGGGAAAATAGGGCCTGAGTACAGAGTGACTGTCTTGCAAGAGCAGGGCACACCAGAAGCAGATTTATGAGAGTGGGAGAAATTCAGAAAAAGAGCCCTGGGAAAACGGTGTATATATCCCTGTACGTTGTTGGACAAAGCCTAAGCTGCACATGGGTAGGGAAGAACTCTACAAACCCAGATGAAAACAGCAGCTTGAATGCCAAAAAGCTGATCACATATTTCAGCAGCATGAAGTACTGAGAAAACAGAGGTTAGAGTTTACGCCCTACCGAAGAGAAGATGCATCAGTAAACAAAATTTTAGTGAAGACCTTAGATGGGGAAATCAGTGAGAAATAAGGTCAGCCAAATAAGGTCAAGTAAGGTAAAATTTAACAATCTAATACTTTGGGCTTCCCTGATAGCTCAGTTGGTAAAGAATCTGTTTGCAATGCAGGAAACCCCAGTTCAACTTCTGGATTGGGAAGACCCGTTAGAGAAGGGATAGGGTACCCACTCCAGTATTCTTGAGCTTCCCTCGTGGCTCAGCTGATAAAGAATCCACCTGTAATGCAGGAGACCTGGGTTCGATCCCTGGGTTGGGAAGATCTCCTGGAGAAGGGAAAGGGTACCCACTCCAGTATTCTGACCTAGAGAATTCCACGGACTGTATAGTCCATCAGTTGCAAAGAGTTGGACACAACTGAGCAACTTTCACTTTCAATCATACTTCAGCAGGACTGATCTACTTGCTCCCCCCAAAATAAATAAATAGTTGTCTTTGAAAGTATCAATTACATATTGGCACTTGCCAAGGCTATTTGCCATCTGGCTCTGTAGTTTGAATCCTGTGTTGCTGCAGCTGGTGACCTTGAACACACCCTGAAGAGAATCCAGGGTGGAAAATGAGGCACTTTGTGTTCCAGGAAAACTGGGGAACAGGTCTTTAGATAGACATTTTCAGAAACTGACTTCATGATCCCAATCTTTGCATCTCTTCATGTCTAGAAAAACACTAAATCCCTTCATGGCGACATCAGCTCCTTGTGACTAGCAGAAAACCTTTCGTAGGATAAGTGCTTGATTGTATGAACTCCCCCTTCACCAAAATCACATATGTTGACCCTTTCACTACTTCTTTGGAACAGCTTCTCAGAGCTATCTGAGGTGCTGGCTCCTGGGCCACAGGCTTCATTTGCCCCAAATAAAACTTATCTCACAACTCTCATGTTGTGCATTTCTTTTAGTCAACAAAAGAAATCAACAGATCATCTATAGTTCATTTTGTGTTTATCTTCAGTATCTAAACTTATGAGGCATGTTAACAGATAGGACACAGTAGTTTTGCTAAAGCCAAGAAGAAGGGGAAAAAAAGATGCACATGTGGCTCAGATATTAGAGGAAAAGTTGACCAACTAGTAGAAAAGGATGAAAGTTAAAAAAAAGTGTAATTTATTAAAATATCAAATGGACATTTTAGAATGTGAAAATATAATATTTGAAATTAAGAAATCATTAGATGAGTTTTCCAGCAGACTAAACACAGTATAAGACAGATTGGCAAACTAGAAGAAGGGTGAATAAGAATAAGCAAGAGAAGAATCATAGTAAAAAATATTATATAGAGGAAACAAAACAGATAATAAGAGACAGGTAACTCCTCTGTCAACAGGATTCTCTAGACAGAATATTGGAGTGGGTTGCCATTCCCTCCTCCAGGGGCTCTTTCTGAGCCAGGGATCAAACCCACCCACATCTCCTATGGCTCTTGCATTGCAGGCCCCCCTGAGCCACCAGCGAAGCCCCACAAGGCATGATCAAGGGCTTCCCTGGTGGCTCAGTGGTAAAGAATCCACCTTCAGTGCAAGAGATGCTGGGTCAGGAAGATCCCCTGGAGGAGAGCATTGCAACTGTATTCTTGCCTGCAGAATCCCATGGACAGAGGGCTGGTGGGCTACAGTCCATAGGGTCACAAAGAGCTGGACACTCCTGAAGTGACAGAGCATGCATGTATGCACAAGCCATGATCAAATGTATAGATCTGTAAAGCTGGGGTACTGGAAGGAGAAAAGTGAGAGAATGGGACAGAACCAGTATTCAGAGAGATAATGGTCTATTCAACAATGCTTTTTCCTTATTTTTCAAATCATTATTACATTCTAAAATGGCGATTTTTTTTCTCAAAGTCTAATATCTGGTAACCATTCTCTTGTATTTTTTAATGCCTGTTGTCTTAGTCAGGTTGGGCTGACTAAAATGCCGTAGACCCGGTGACTTAAACAGCAAGCATTTTTTCTTACAGTTCTGGAGGCTGGGAAGTCCAAGATCAAGGTTTCTGCAAATCTGATTCAGTTTCTACTGAGGATGCTTTTCCTGGTTTGCAGATGGCTGCCTTCCTGCTACGTTGTCACATGGTGGACAAAGCAAGCAAGCTCTGGTCTCTCTTTCTCTTCATATAAGGACATTAATCCCATCACAGGGCCCCACTCTCATGACCTTACCTAAAACTAATTATCTACAAAAGGCCCCACACCTCCAGATACCATCATGCTGGGAGTTTGGGCATCAACCTATGAATATTTTTTTGTATGTGGTGCGAGGAAGGGATACAAACATTCACTCAATAACCCCTGCTATGTACACTGGGTAAGTAGAAGAGTTGAGCTTAAAGGACAGGTCTGTCTGATTCCAGATGATTTTAATGACTGTTCTTTCTCCTGCATCATGTTGCATCCCCCCTCACCTAATGGGCTTCGCGCCAAAGCTAATAAATTCTCTGTGTCCTATCATAAGGAAAAGCAAACGATAGTCTGTGGCCCATACCTAGCCCACCACTTGGTTTTGTAAATGAATTTTTTATGGAACCCAGCTGTGCATATTCATTTATACATTATCTATTGCTGCTTTAGCACCACCATGGCAGAACTGAGTATGTGCAACAGACACCATAAATCCAGCAAAGCCAAAAGTATTTACTCTTTGTCTCTTTACAGAAAAAAAGTTTGCTGATCCATGTCCTAGCTCATTGCAAAAAGAAATTTGATTACTGTAATTTAAGAAGCTCTCATTGGCATTAACTTCTTCATCAACCGGTTAAGTACTATTGACTTATCACTTCTTAATATGAAGTGATGATACTGATGTTCTGGGAGAGAAGATAGTTGTTGGTGCTTGGAATCAGAAGTAGTACAGCTTCAGCCATTGATGAGCAATGTACATAATTAATTTTAGATCTGTAGAACAAAGTTGGTCTCTTGGGATAGAATCTTTTAAGAATGGGAGGTGAGTAGACTCACAATGGATCTCCCTCCTCAGAGTAGGAAGGAGAAAAGGTCTAGCCCTCATTATCCCTCTGATCTCTCTCCCATGTTTCTTCCTCCTTGCTTATTCTACTCTATGCACACAGATCTTCTTGCTCTTTCCTACTGATTTCAAGTAATCTCCCATCTTAGAGCTTTAGTACTGACCACCCACTCTGCTTGCTGCTGCTAAGTCGCTTCAGTCGTGTCCAACTCTGTACTACCCCATAGACGGCAGCCCACCAGGCTCCCCCGTCCCTGGGATTCTCCAGGCAAGAACACTGGAGTGGGTTGCCATTTCCTTCTCCAATGCATGAAAGTGAAAAGTGAAAGTGAAGTCATTCAGTCATGTCCAACCCTCAGCGACCCCATGGACTGCAGCCTTCCAGGCTCCTCCGTCCATGGGATTTTCCAGGCAAGAGTACTGGAGTAGGGTGCCATTGCCCACTCTGCTTAGAACACTGTTTTTTCTGATATCATTTCAGCTAAGGACCTCATCTCCTCCAAGTTTTTTTAATCAAATATTGCTGTTTGCATGAGACTACTCAGACATCAGTGACAAGGCATCCAGCTGGATCTCCCCCATTCTGCTCACTATTATTTTTCCCAAAGTTGTTTCCACTTTCTTTACTTTGTAATGTATTCAGTTATGTTTATTTTTATGGTGTGTCTATCCCCTAATAGGATCTAAACTCTAAGAGAGCAGGAATTATGGGGATTTTTGCTTTTAACTGATGTTTTGAAAATATTAACATCTAGAAGAATGATAGAAACACAGTTCCTGCATATCATATATTTATACATTTCTTGAATAAAAGTGTGTAATTCACATTTTGTTCTGGTGTCATGGAAATATTTTTAGGGCAATTTGGATTTATCATTTGGGGATTAGTCCATGTGTAAGTTTGAGAAAATCATTTTCCCCTTCCTTCCCTGTGATAACTGTCCTTCTCTTTCCTACCCAACCAATAGCAAGTGTCTCCCAGAGACTTCTGATAAATGAGATTTTCACAAGTCTTCTAAACTCATTAACCAAAATACTTCAGTAAGGCTTTTAATCCAAGTCAAAAGCTAGAACCTAAAAGCTAGACACTGATTTCAAGCCATTAGGGTTAACCTAGTAATGTGGGATAGTAACTTTCAATACTATATTTACACCGAAACTCAAGTTATATTACTAAAAAATTCACTAGTTAATATCCCTCATTCATGTTAGAATTGATTTTTCAGTCTACATTGCTTTTTTCCCCCACTCCTTCCAGGGTATCATTATGTTCTTCATGCCTTATTTCTCTAAGTATAATAAAAATACATTAGGAGTATTCATATACAACTTCCTGGCTTCAGACCAGGTCTGAATGCAGAAATTTGGCATTATATAGCAGAACAATTACCAACAGCAAAGTCTTTTTCAGAGTTCTTTATATGTTTCCCTTTCACTACACAAAGGATTAAATAACATGGAATTTTCTATGCTGTAATAAAATCACCCATTTTCAGCCTTTTAACTGATAGAGAAAATTTGTTTTGTTCAAAATGAAAATAGAAATGATAAGTTCTAGTAGATTAATTCATATCTAATTATCACTTTTCAGTCTGTAGAAACACAATTCCAAGATATTTAAGTTGAAACAGTTTGCCTAGAAATTGATGTAATAGAAGCTTGATTTTCTATAGAAAATATTTCTTATTGTTTTGAACCATATTCCAAATTTCCAAGTATAGATCTATTGAATAAATATCCACGTCTATTCAATTTTATCATTTAAATATATTTCCAAGATGGGGAGAGGGTAACTCTTCTTGCAATAAACATCTTGTGTTGACTCAGGACAACTAAATTCTTGCAGATATTAACTTAGCTTGTTCTCTTTTCTAGCATTCAGATTTAAAACAATCTATCTGGTTTAGTAATAAATAAGCAAGAATTGTTCAAAGCACCATGTAGGGTTCAGTCATATCTTGGATTATAGGTCTCCCAGAAATATCTCCTCTGAGATCTGCCCTGATTCTTCAACCAACCAGATATGATCTAAAAGAGATGGGCCCTGGGGAAAAACTCAGGAAATGCTATTAGACCCTTCTAAATGTGTATTCCTAGAATTTCTATTATCACGCATGGTGTCCCAAGATGGCAGCACAGTGACTTAGATATTCAGAACCTGGAGACAAATGGAGAAAGGACACAGTGATCTGCATGAATTGCCTTTATGTAAGATGCTCTCCACTTGTAAAAGTCCATACAAAGTACAAACATCTGGAGTCATAAAAATCATACATGTGCAATTAGTTCCCATCAAGATAGAGAAATGGGGACCGGACTTATTTATTTTGTCTTCAACAACAACCACAAATATATGTGTGTGTGTGTATATATATATATATATATATTTATATATAAACAATGGTTTCAGATATTGAACAACATTGTACAAGACTGAAATCCCTGATAGAGGATAAACAGTTGAGGCAACTAAAAATATGCTGTTCCATCTGAATACCTGACATGTAGAAATAATTCACATCCTCAATTCTTCTTCTTTCATTTATCAGAATATGGAAAAGCATCCACTCATTCAACATATAGGTACTTACAGTTATAAACACTGAGAGCTAGGAATGGAGACAAGCAAGAAACAAGTAAACAATGAAATAAGTAATGAGATTTCAGCTGATGAAAAGTGCAAAGTAAAAAAATTAAAAAGTAAATGTTTTACAGGGACCAATGTACATGTGTGTGCAATGAGCGCTGTCAGTCGTGTCCAACTCTTTGTGATCTCATGGACTGCAGCTCTCCCGGCTCCTCTGTCCTTGGGATTTTCCAGGCAAGAAAACTGGAGTGGGTTGCCATTTCCCACTGCAGGGTATCTTCCGACTCAGTGATGGAACCTGAGTCTCCTGTGCCTGCTGCACTGGCAGGCGGATTCTTTACCACCGCACAACCTGGGAAGCCCAAGTACGTGCCTGTTTAAGTGTGATAATTAGGAAAGTCATTTTTAAGATGACATTTGAGCAGAGACCTGAAAAATGAGGTGTGGAGGGCTAGAAAGTGAACATTCTAGATACTATGGAAAACATGACATATGAAGGTCATAAGATAAGAGAAAACAGAGCGAGTGAAGGGAACCTGGATGCAAATGAGCCTAGGATGACAGGAAAGGGCCAGAGCAGGAGGGCTTGAGAGTAATGGAAAAAACTTTGCATTTTATTCTCAATGAGTTCACTTTAAACTTAGGAAAGTTGAGCAGGTGAACAACATGATACAGTTCAGTTCCATTCAGTTGCTCAGTCATGTCCAACTTTTTGTGACTTCATGGACTGCAGTACACCAGGCTTCCCTGTCCATCACCAACTCCCAGCTTGCTCAGACTCATGTCCATCGAGTCGGTGATGCCATCCAACCATCTCATCCTCCGTTATCCCTTTCTCCTCCTGCCTTCAATCTTTCCCAGCATCAGGGTGTTTTCCAAAGAGTCAGTTCTTCGCATCAGGTTGCCAAAGTATTGGAGTTTCAGCTTCAGCATCAGTCTTTCCAGTGAATATTCAGGACTGATTTCCTTTAGGATGGACTGGTTTAATCTCCCTGCAGTCCAAGGGATTCTCAAGAGTCTTCTCCAACACCACAGTTCAAAAGCATCA
>NW_011495049.1:9517746-9519249 GCF_000754665.1 Bison bison bison | reverse complement strand
TCTTCGCATCAGGTTGCCAAAGTATTGGAGTTTCAGCTTCAGCATCAGTCTTTCCAGTGAATATTCAGGACTGATTTCCTTTAGGATGGACTGGTTTAATCTCCCTGCAGTCCAAGGGATTCTCAAGAGTCTTCTCCAACACCACAGTTCAAAAGCATCAGTTCTTCGGTGCTCAGCTTTCTTTATAGTCCAACTCTCACATCCATACATGACTACTGGAAAAACCATAGCTTTGACAAAGCAAAGTCTCTGCTTTTTAATATACTGTCTAGATAGGTCATAGCTTTTCTTCCAAGGAGGCAGTGTCTTTTAATTTCATGGCTGCAGTCTCCATCTGCAGTGATTTTGGAGCCCCCCACAAATAAAGTCTCTCACTGTTTCCATTGTTTCCCAGTCTATTGGCCATGAAGTGATGGAACCAGATGCCATGATCTTAGTTTTCTGAATGTTGAGTTTAAAGCCAACTTTTTCATTCTCCTCTTTCACTTGCATAAAGAGGCTCTTTAGTTCTTCTTGCTTTCTGCCATAAAGGTGGTGTCATCTGCATATCTGAGATTATTTATATTTCTTGCATCAATATTAATTCCAGCTTGTAATTCATTCAGCCTGGCATTTCACAAGATGTACTCTGCATAGAAGTTAAATAAGCAGGGTGACAATATACAGCCTTGACGTTCTCCTTTCCTGATTTGGAACCAGTCTTGTTGTTTCTGAACTGTGGTGTTGGATTAGATTCTTGAGAGTCCCTTGGACTGCAAGGAGATTGAGTTCATTGGAAGAACTGATGTTGAAGCTGAAACTCCAATACTTTGGCCACCTGATGCAAAGAGCTGACTCATGTGAAAAGACTCTGATGGTGGGAAAGATTGAGGACAGGAGAAGGGGACGACAGAGGATGAGATGGTTGGATGGCATCACCGACTCAATGGACATGGGTTTGGGTGGACTTCGGAGTTGGTGATGGACAGGGAGGCCTGGCGTGCTGTGGTTCATGGGGTCGCAAAGAGTCGGACATGACTGAGTGACTGTACTGACTTGTTGTTTCATGTCCAGTTCTAACTGTTGCTTCTTGACCTGCATACAGATTTCTCAGGAGGTAGGTCAGGTGGTCTGGTATTCCCATCACTTGAAGAATTTTCCACAATCCACACAAAGGCTTTGGTGTACCATATAAAGCAATAAAGCAGAAGTAGATGTTTTTTGGAACTCTCTTGCTTTTTCTATGATCCAACCAATTTTGGCAATTTGATCCCTGGTTCCTCTGCCTTTTCTAAATCCAGCTTGAACATCTGGAAGTTCATGGTTCATATACTGTTGAAGCCTGGCTTGGAGAATTTTGAGCATTACTTTGCTAGCGTGTGAGATGAGTGCAATTGTGCGGCAGTTTGAACATTCTTTGGCATTGCCTTTCTTTGGGATTGGAATGAAAACTGACCTTTTCCAGACCCGTGGCCACTGCTGAGTTTTCCAAATTTGCTGGCATATTGAGTGCAGCACTTTCAC
>NW_011495049.1:9517262-9517646 GCF_000754665.1 Bison bison bison | reverse complement strand
TAGGTGAGTGATCACACCATCGTGGTTATCTGGGTCATGAAGATATTTTTGGTATAGTTATCCTGTGTATTCTTGCCACCTCTTCTTAATATCTTCTGCTTCTGTTAGGTCCATACCATTTCCGTCCTTTATTGAGCCCATCTTTGCATGACATGTTCCCTTGGTATCTCTAATTTTCTTGAAGAGATCTCTAGTCTTTCCCATTCTATTGTTTTCCTCTATTTCTTTGCACTGATCACTGAGGAAGGCTTTATTTGCTATTTTTTTGGAACTCTGCATTCAAATTTGTATATCTTTCCTTTTCTCCTTTGCCTTTCATGTCTCTTCTTTTTTCAGCTATTTGTAAGGCCTCCTCAGACAGCCATTTTGCCTTTTTGCGTTACT
>NW_011495049.1:9516413-9517091 GCF_000754665.1 Bison bison bison | reverse complement strand
TTGCATTCCAGTCCCCTATGATGAAAAGGACATCTTTTTTGGGTGTTAGTTCTAGAAGGTCTTGTAGGTCTTCATAGAACCATTCAATGTCAGCTTCTTCAGCGTTACTGGTTGGGGCATAGTCTTCGATTACTGTGATATGGAATGGTTTGCCTTGGAAACAGAGTTCATTCTCTCGTTTTGAGGTTACATCCAAGTACTGCCTGAAATGATTGGCCATTCCCTAGGCGAGTTCTCAATCACCTACAAGCCCACAAAGCACAGCTGCCCGGCATCAGAGCTACCCACTCCTGCTTTATCCCCCTCAAGCAGCCTGTTGGTCAATAAGGACACAGATTTCTCTTTAAAAAATTATTTCACCCTGACCTCTGTGTGGAGAATGGATTGTATTTGCTTGAGTGAATACCTAGAGACCAAATGAAAGGCCGTTTTAGAAGTGGGCCAGAAATGATAGTGGAGTAGAGTGGCAGTTCTCCATGTGGTAAGAAGTAATTGAATTCAAAATAGATACTGAAAGATATGCTACATTGTAGTTGCTGTTCTAAGAATAATGCAATGGCTCTTTTGATCGTACAACTACTATATAGGGTGTATGTTAGTCACTCAGTCATATTCGACTCTATAGGTTAGGTGCTAAAAATATTCCCATTTTAGGAGATAACGAAACGAAAGCACAGA
>NW_011495049.1:9514410-9516313 GCF_000754665.1 Bison bison bison | reverse complement strand
CAGCAGGCTGATGAATAAGATCTCAGTGATCCTGCTGCAGAAACAACAAGATAGATGGTTCTATGGACTCAGTTGTGATGTTTTAAAGAGACAATAAAAACTCTTGATTTGAGATTTTTTCCTACTGATTATCATTTCAAACTATTTGGCCAGTAAGCAGTTAAGTAAATTCTAGTGTGTTAAAAACAATAACAGAAGGAATAGGAGTGGTTGATTGATTTTGTTGTTGTTAGAAAGATGTTATTAGGAAGACTTAATGGCAGAGGGGGCTTGAAGGAATACCAAGGACATTTCAGGCAAGAGGAATATGGTTATCGTGGGAAGAACTTTCGGAGATGCCCTGAAGGTATCTAATTTTGCAGTGGCACAGATTTGATTATTTGTGAGGCAAATGCCTGAGTCACAGTAACTGAAAAAGCAGCTGAGAAGTGATACTGTCTTAGTAAGAATTAAAAGATGGAGTTAATTTGTATTTATGATAAACATGGTTGCTGTAGTCTTAAGGTTCTCTTAGTTATACTCAGATTTCAGCCACATGTATATCCTAGTCTTTGATAGCTTTAAAAAAACTTAAGAAACGTTCCATGTGTCATACTTCAGATATACTACTATATACAGTACAGTAGGGTTGCCCCTAAACCTGCAGTCCTCCCCTATCTCATTTGTTAGAAACTCTAACCATGTGATTTCTCAGGCAAAACATTTAACTTTGTCTTACATACTGTGTCTAGTCCATCAATAAAATCTGTGGGCTTACTAAAATCTTGGTTTAAATAAATGGAATTAATTAAAAAAAAAAGAAGAAGAAGTGGGCCAGAAATGATAGTGGAGTAGAGTGGCAGTTCTCCATGTGGTGAGAAGTAATTGAATTCAAAATAGATACTAAAAGATATGCTACATTGTAGTTGCTGTTCTAAGAATAATGCAATGGCTCTTTTGATCGTACAACTACTATATAGGGTGTATGTTAGTCACTCAGTCATATCCGACTCTATAGGTTAGGTGCTAAAAATATTCCCATTTTAGGAGATAACGAAACGAAAGCACAGAGAAGTTAGAGTAACTTGTCAAATATTACAAGCTGTTAAGAGGCAAAACCTGGATTTGACCTCAGGAATCTAACTCTAGAATTCCTAAACACTACAGATACTGTGAAACCTACAGGAACTGCCCATCTCTCACTTCAGTCACATGGGCTTTCTTTTGGTTTCTCAAATATACCATGTTTTTTAATCATTCAGGGTCTTCACATAAGATTGTTTTCTTTCCCTGAAATACCCTCCCCCATCCCAGGTTTATATTTTGTTTTCTTGATTCCTTTTTGACCTTCAGACCTACCCTCAGCTTAAATGTCACCTCCTTATAGTTGTATTCCCATTCCATCAAAAGTAGATATCCTCCCCCCAAGTTATTCTTCCTCACAGTACTCAGTTTCTGCCTTGGATGGAGTAGGAGGGAAAAGCAGGGGTTTGTATTTGGATGTGTTAAATTTGAGCTATATGTTAACATTCAAGTGGAGATGCAGGGTAGACAAATGGCTGTATAAGTCTGGAGTTCAAGGGAAATATTCAGGCTGAGTCATCAACATATATGGTATTAACAGTCATAAGACTAGATGAGATCAACATAAAGAGTATAAATAGAAAAGAATGTGGAGTAACCAGCAAGAGAGATGCCCAAGAAGCAGAAGAAAACCAAGTTAATGTGATTCCTGGAAGTCAAGTGAATGTAGTATTTACAGGCAGAGAAGGCAGTGGCAACCCACTCCAGTACTCTTGCCTGGAAAATCCCACGGACGGAGGAGCCTGGTAGGCTGCAGTCCATGGGGTCGCTAACAGTCGGAGACGACTGAGCGACTTCACTTTCGCTTTTCACTTTCATGCATTGGAGGAGGAAATGGCAA
>NW_011495049.1:9483070-9514310 GCF_000754665.1 Bison bison bison | reverse complement strand
GGTGGGCTGCCGTCTATGGGGTTGCACAGAGTTGGACACGACTGAAGCGACTTAGCAGCAGCAGCAGCAGGGAAGAGGAAGGGGCTTTCAGCGGCACTGACCAATGGCAGAATAGGGCTGTTAACTGGTTGCTGGTTGACAGTTGCTCACTTGGTTGGGAGGAGGGGCCCACTGGGATGCCCAACCAATGGCTGAGGAGGACTGTTATAGTTTGTGTCTGTCTCAGTGGAGCATGCAGGCTGGAGCCAGGGAGTGAAAGGCCCTTTATGCCTTGGGTCCCATCTGGGACCACCACTACACAAGTCCTGCCTAAGAGGAGGCAGATCTCAGTTGGTGACTCTCTCAGGGCCAGGTCCCCAGACCCTGCCCAGCTGTCATCACTGAGGGAGTCAGGCGCCCAGAATCCAACTGGCCCTCAGGCTCCTCAGGCTACTGGAAGGCAGGGGCAAGTCCAGGCCAACTGACTCTGCCATTAGGTCGCAGAAGTGGGGATGGGGGAGAGGTTCACTGCTTCCTCAAGGCATGGCCGCGGCCAATGGGTGGCCTTGGTGAGGACTCTGGAGTCCTGGACACAGCCACAACCCTGTTTCATGGGCCACCCAGCTTACCCACTGGCCCAAGCTTCAGCGAGCTGGAGGGCTCTGGGAGAAGGCCGGGAACTGCCTCTTACCTCAGTCTCCACCTGATGACCACCACTCACCAATCGCTGGCTGAATTCCTCACTAATGGCCGCTCCTTGACAGATGGTTGCTTGTGGGCAGGACCCACTGCAGCACCAACCAATGGCGCAACGGGACCGCTAACAGTCGCTTATTGACGGTTGCTTGTGGGCGGGACCCATTGCCGCACCCACCAATGGCTGAGCAGGACCACTAACGGTCCTTCACAACCGTTGCCTCATAACGGGGGTTGGGGGCAACAATAACGGCACACACCACCTGCTGAGGGCATTCAGCAGTGCTCTATTACAGAAGTACCTCAGTTTAGAAAGGTCTGCAGTTTATAAGTGTCAACTACAAAATATAGTCACAACCTGAAAGTAAAGAGTTATTTTATTTGGTGGGAATGTTTAGGAGCTCAGGAGACAGCATCTCAGTAGCTCTGAAAAAACTGCTCCAAGGAGGCGGGAGAGGAAGTCAGGCTATTTACAAGTTTGCAACAAAGGGACCAGGCAGTCTGTACATCAGAGATCAGATGTCAAGATAAGGAATTTAGCATTCTATGTATGGAAAGATGCAAGCCTCTGGGTTCACTGAATTCATTCCTTTCATATGCACCTCAGTTATCTGGGGCCAAATACTGTTTCCTTGTTCACTTTAAGAAGTAGCAGATGGCTGCCTCTTGCATTCCCCCACCTCAGCAACTCAGCAACCACCATGGGGGTAGGGGAGTGGTGAGGCAGTAGCAGCATCTTCCGGATCACAGTTTGGGGAGCCCTCATTCACTTTTGGAGGCCAGAAATCGCTGATGGCCATGACATGTCTTATTTATTGATATAGCAGGAGATATTTTCATTTCACATAAGTATAAATCTTTATACCTGTGGTAAGTTTGTTTTCATAACTAAGGTAATCAGCCTTTTAGCTTGTTGCTCTTGTGGAAAACTATATACTGGCAGAGTTTTAAAGCTCTCTTTTCCTTGGGGGCTCAGTGGTAAAGAATCCACCTGCCAATGCAGGAGACGTTGATTCCAACCCTGGGTTCGGAAGATCCTCTGGAGAAGAAAATGGCAACTCACTCCAGTATTCTTGCCTGGCACATCCTATGGACAGAGGAGCCTGGCAAGCTACAGTTCCTGGGGTCACCAAAGAGTCAGACATGACCTAGCAACTAAACAACAGCGACAACAACAAACAAGGATGTTAAAGGCTAGAAGTGGATTTCACTGTCAGTGCCCCAAGTTGCAGATGGATGGCAGAGGAAGTCAGAGTTGTTATTTTCAGGACTTCCCAGGTGGTTTAGTGATAAAGAACCTGCCTCAATGCAAGAGCTGTTATTTTCATAGCAGTACATTGTAAGTCCCCTGCACACAAACCTTCAAGTTGTGAACTTTCAAAGATGTGAATGTGCATTCACACATCCAATCACATTAGTTCATGCGTCTTGTGTACATCATCACGCGCATGCGTCCACTACGAGTGGTTGTGCTTTTGTGTACTTTATTGTACGTTACTGTGCAGAGTAGAGTGGTGCAGTATCTTTATTTCAAGCGCAGGATGTCTGGAAGCAAGCATAAAAGTAGCAGTGATGTAGCTGGTACTGCTAAGAAACACCAAGCAATGTTGATGGAAACAAAAGTGAAAATAATTGAGAGACTGGAGTGAGACAGAAAGATAGTAGATGTCACTCATTCTTTTAATCCGAATAGTTCAACCATTGGCACAGTTCTACGGAACGAAGACAAGATCTTGGAGCCTGTGAAGTCTGCTCTGTGATGATGTTGACAATAATCCCAAAGAAGCTTGGAAAAGTAATGAAGGGGATGGAGGAATTTCTCAGTGTGTGGATGCAGGATCAGCATCAGTGTCGAATCCAATTCAACATAATGCTGTTTCAAGAGAAAGCTAAAAGCCTTTATGAAGACTTGAAAAACGGTGAAGAATCAGAGGTCGCATCTTTTAATGCCAGCCATGCCTGGTTTCATCGGTTCAAGGCTAGAGCTACCATTCACAAAGTAAATGTAAGTGGCAAGGCAGCAATTGTAGATACGGTAGCTGCCTCAGAAATTCCTGAAACAGAAATTGGTTAATTTTGGTGTCTCATTTGAAAGACTATGAAATCAGATTTTTGTTTCAAATGGAATGTTATTATCATCAGGTGATACACATCTCATTGTTCTAATGAGACTTTTCCATTTAGAAAAAAAATCAAGTGATCAAATTTTATAAGATAATAACATCCCATTTGAAATGAAAATCCGATTTCATATTGTTTCAAAAGAGTCACCATTTCCACAGAGGTTTGTGTTGGCAACCTTGCAATATTAGTCCAGTAAAAAAGATTAAATATTAATAGAAGTGTGGGATAGATTATTCTCTTTCTTTCTTGGATTTAGAGCTTTATTCTGCTTTCCACTCTGAGTACGTGATATGAATATAGATGGGTCAAACAAATTACACATATTAGCATGTCATAATTAATATCAAATGACAAAGAATAATTTTTTCAGGCCAACTTGGAATGAGCTTTTTTGCACCCATGTTAATTATCTGTAGTTTCAATTTCATTATGAACCACCAACTGCAGAAGCTGACTTCAACTGGCTTCACTTGTATTTTAAATAATTTGTGTTTAATAATGTATTATGCATTACACAGATATTCCTACAGAACCCAAGTTTCAATTACCAGTCACTTCAAATTACAGGCTTCCAGTAATTAGCTTTTGCCACATAACCCATAATGGAACACATTGAAGTTAATAGAAAGCAGGAGCAAATCAAACTGAGTCAATTTTGGTGTGAGCAGATTTCAAAATTAACCAATTTTTGTCCTTTTAAATACATTTCTCCACAGGAATTAAAGAGTTGTCTGGTTAACCTTTCTGAGTCTCCCTTATTTGTAATAAAGGAGATAATGAAGACAGTGCCTGCCTCAGAAGGCTTATTCATTCACCTTTAGAGATAAAGGCACGTAGTTCAGTTGTCAGGATTCCACAGTGGTCTGCCTTAAAATACCTTTATATCCATTCACAAATTATTTCTGAAAGCACAGAAAACAAATATATGGTCTCATATTTAGGGTAAAATCTGGAGCCTTTATGTGACCCTTGAAGGTTTCTATTGATGGTTCTCAAGTCTGAGGACACATTAGGATCACCCAGGGGACTTTAGATCAGATTCTGTGAGAGGGGGGTCTAGGCAGGGGGGGAGGCTGCAGAGGGGTGGAGGGCCCAGCCTGAGTATGCTATATAATTTTGCTAGGTGTGGCCAAGTTTGAGAACTACTGCCCTACATGATCATTCCAGAGCTACATTGCCTGTGAACTGATTAGAAGTGTGAATTATCAGGCCTTACCCTGGATCTGGGGCTTCCCAGCTGGATCAAGTGGTAAAGTATCTTCCTGCCAATGCAGGAGCCTCAGGAGACGCAGAGTCAATGTCTGAGTTGATACAATCCCCTGGAAAAGGAAATGGCAACCTATTCCAGTATTCTTGCCTGGGAAATCCCATGGACAGAGGGGCCTGGCAGGTTACAGTCCATGGGATTGCCAAAGAGTTGGACACGACTTGGCGACTAAACAACAACAAAAAAATCAAGAAGGTTCTTATTTATCACAGAATTATTATAAAGTACTTGTTGCTTGGATACAAATTTTCCTTCCTAACCCCAAACATTTATTTCCATACTGAACTCACAGGCTATTTCTCGTTGCCAACACAGCTTGTTTTACTCTGAAACGTCTTTAATCCTGAGGCCAATCATGTGTATTTTCAGTGTGTCTGTATAGGTGTAGGATGTTCCGGACAGCTGAAAACTTTCATTTGTCAGGAGCAACTACTAAAAACCATAAGAGCCTTATGCTAGTGTCAGAACAATATAATAAAGTCTGAAATGAATCTAAGAAATTAAATAGAATAGTTCCTGGAGTGTAGTTCTTACTCAAATACCTATTGAGTGAATTTAAAGTGAGTGCACAAATGAATCAATGTATGTGTTCACATTTGTACCCTAAATCTAAATACATCTCAAGGGTTATGAAAATTTGGAGCACATTTTTTTTTCTGCTACATTTTCTTTGAAGAAATACGTTAGGTATTTTTTTAAATGTTAACATTCACTTCAAAAATTCATATACATAAACATTCTCAGGACACATGATAAAAGCATAGCTGTAACACGGCTCTATCTGTAAATTTCATGCAATAATTTCTTGATCTTTAGGAGGCTGCTTGGAGATTTGTTCACACATTGCTGGAAAGCAACTTCTGATTCTGTTCTAATGGAGAGTATTTACTTTGGTTAAACAGGCAACAGGGAAAGTCACAAAGGACTGATATCCACCATGAAATAACACTGATATTCATTCACTCTGACTCTCAGGCTAAGATAGACATAAATTGCAGCTGTATTTTTCTAAACATTCTCATGATTTTCTAGAAATCCCAACAACTTCTCATCTGCCAAATCACTCAGTCCACTAACTTTGGTGACAGACAACAGTGGATGGCATATTTCTGGAGCAAAGAGTGGTAAGAGACAGAGAAAGAAAGGGCTTCACATTTTTCTTATTCTATCCTCAGCATCTGCTGCTGCTGGTTAATAAAACTGCTCAAAGAATATAACATAAGAGGCTCTTGATGGTACTTGGGGCAAGGAGACAAGGTGTCTTGGTCTTAGTTTCGTTATTCTGTTATTAACTTCATCCTACCTTAGCTTCAACAAGCTCCCCCTCTATCTGAGGAGCAACATCCAAATATATTCCCGAGCTCCAGAGTTAGGCTTTCAGGGGGCACATCTGAGGTTTTGTACTAAGAGATCTGGGGCTGTCAGCATAATCTCCCCGAGCCTTTGTATCTCTATCAGTAAACAGGAATGATAGTAAAATTGTCATGAATATTAAGAGAGGTGATTTAGTCATTCATTTAGCAAATATTTATTGAGTGCCTGCTGCATGCCGGGTACTGTTGCAGGTGTTAGGAACATGGTGATGATCAAGACAGAGGAGTCCCTGTACTTAGGGAACTTACATTTTCATGAAAGAAAACAGATGGCAATTCGCTTATGAGAGTGACCAGCACCCAATAAATAGTACCTTCAACACATAGTAATTGAGCACTCTTTGGGGTATTATGGGTAAAAAATAGTGACCTTAAGCAAATATTCTCTTGAACATTTACTTTCCTACTTGTGCCTTTTTGAATTTTCCAACATATTTACAACGAGCAGGGATTGCTAAGGTAATAAATTAAGAAAAATAAAAGAGCGATGACATAATTTAACATATCTAAAAGAGTTTTCATGGTGTCTAAAAGAGAATTATGATTCAAGTTATGATTATGTTGAATTATGATTCAACAAACAGTAATTGCCCACACAGTTTTCAGCTTGGATGTGTGTTTTCCAACTTCAGCACAGTGGTCCATTCATGCTTGGTAACTTCAGCATCTCTCCTCCTCTGGTCTAGTCTCCATCCCAAGCCTCTTTCTTCATGGATGTACAGGATCATTATTTTTGTGTGTTTAAGCCCTCCATTTATTAAAAATCATTTTACATGTTTTCCATTCTTATACAATCAGAAACGCCCAAGCGATTGATATCTGCCCACTGTTAGTGAGCTTTGAATATTCTTTGTTTTCCAGGTGAACTGTCTTCTCTTTTTAGCATGAATGTGTTATAGTATTTCTGTTTTCCCTAATACTATATGGGAAATGTTATAATTAATATTTTTCTTTTATTCTCTATCATAATCACAGCATCACCAAATCTCAATGCCTGCCGTTTAACGACACGTTTTGTCTCTACCTAGATTAGTAGCAGTCCATGAGGTCGTAGAGTTGGACGCGACTGAGCAATTGAACTGAAGATTAGTACAGCCTCTAAAGTCTCAGCAAGTCTTCTTCCTTTCCTAAATCCTTATCAAAAAAGCATGGTATTGTTGTATTACTCTCATTCGTCCTGAATTACTTAGCCAATTTTCTTCTATTCATTTTACTGGGTTACTTTTTTCTTGCCTGTGTCTTTGTTTTTAAATTCCCAAATTACTCACTCTGCCCTACATATCCTGTGCAAAATAAAAGAATCTGTTAATTCACCCCACATCTTAAGGTAGAAGACAGTACATTGTAAAGTATTGGTAAAGTCTATACCAATACTATAAAGTCTATACATGGTAAAGCCTACATGGTAAAGTCTAAGTATTGCCATGTATTACACAGTGATATTACTTATGAGAAAACCTATGTAAGCAGATTCCCACATTTAGTTTTAAGAAATTGCACTTCCCTTTAGTGCTCAAAAAATATTCCCAAGACTACTTGTTACTTGACAAAAAATTTAAAAATTTTATTAGACTCCTTCTGAACATTTCTGGCATGCTGCCCTGTCCCATAAATCCAGCTGGCATGTCACTCCGACCCCAGCCAGTCTTGTGGTACCAGGCGCATGACTCCCCACCCCATTGTGCCATCTGTACCTGGCTCTCAAAGGCTGCTGCTGATCTCTTTGCCTCGCCACTCTTCCCATAGGAGGGCACAGCCCAATCCCTTAAATCTGAAAATCTTGGTTAAGCCCTAACTTAACAAAACTATGCTGAGGATGTGAAGAAATGTAAAGAATTCTAACACAGCTAAGCAAGTCTTAAAACTGTGTAGTTTATCAACTATTTCCAGAGTTTACAGGCCCCTCCACAGGTAGAGACTTAAGGTGTTTCTCTTAATTTCAGCACCTCTGCTACCGGGTTCCTGAAACCAGCTTCCCTTCTCAACATAGGAAGGCCCTTCTGCCAATAATTTTCCATTCCTTAGAATTAATACCCTGGAGAGAACAAACAGAATATTTCTTAAAGTAAAAATTTATTCTAAAATTACAACATTTTGTATGAGAAGATAACTTCTACTTTTTAACGCCGAGCAACTCAGTTCCTCCTTTTACCAATTCATTCCAAAATAGAAGCTCAGTCTTAAACTTGTATAACTTACAGCCTGGAATGGCTCCTCCAAAAACAAAAGGAGGGGAAAAAAAAAAACACCTCTTCTCTGAAAAATAGAAGCAGACCTCTATCCAGAGAAACAAAATGGGTTGGCAGCCTCAAAATAGCAGTCTCTGCTCCTGTCTCTTCCCAGTTCCCCTTGTGTGGTCATAAAGCTTCAACAATATTGATGTTTAGTCTCAGAGAAAGTTATGTACATGTATAACTTGACATCTACTCTTTTCTTTGCTCCTTATTTTAAGACAAGCATTGAATACTGAACTTGATTGTGACTCCAAGCTGAGGAGTATCATTTTTAATTTTGGAAATTCAAGCCAGAGAACACAGCCTTAGGACCAAGCAATGTGCAGTGTGGCTATGTTTATTCATAACTGAAGCAGAAAAATGGCTAGCAGTTGCAACAATCACGTTCAGTGTCTAGTGGCTATAAGGAAGAAATAAAGATACAACCTCACAAAAGCTCACAATAAGATGCTGTGGAAGAAACCAAGAGATCCAGTGTAGCTGCTTGCAGACTGTAACGTGGCGTGCCCATCCAGTGATTGATAGGGACTGGGTGCCTGTGTGCATGCTAAGTCACTTCAGTCATATCTGACTCTTTGTGACCCTATGGACACCAGGCTCTTCTGTCCATGGGATTCTACAGGCAAGAATATTGGAGTGGTTTGCCATGCCTTCCTCCCGGGGGTCTTCCCGACCCAGAGATCAAACCTGTGTCTCCTTCGGCTCCTGCACTGCAGGCAGCTCTTTACTGCAGGGCCACTGGGAAAGTCCCCAAATTTCCCTGAACTGCATCTAAAAACACATAGGAATCCAGCAGGAAACAGATGACACAATCGAACAGGGTAAGTTGAGAGTTTAACCAGAGAACTATTGAAAATACAGGTGTGCAGCTTAAGGAAATCACAATTAATACTGCAATACCCCTGGGCCAGAATTGTGAGCTCTTCCTACCTCAGTCCTGAAGGGTCAAGTTGAGAGAGCAGCAGGGACTCAGAGGCAGAGAGGGCTACGTGGGGATGGGACTGCATCTCTCAGGGCTAAAGTAGGAGGAGAAGGGTGGAGAGTGTACCTGGAGGGCAAGCCTATGTCCTACTAAATCAGAGAATATTTTCGGTCTTCCATTTCACCCTGTATCCAGTTGCTACGAGGGGAACATGATGAATCATCAGAAACTGAACAGGAAACCAAACTGATTTAATTAGAAGAAAAAACCTAAAACTTTAATTGGCTAAAACAAATTAATTAAAATTCATTATATTGATTTGCTTAAGACTTCTAAATCAATTCCTCTATTCTTAAGCACATAATACCTAGAACAGCTGTTCCTGCCCAAAACATTTTTCTATGCATGTAAAATTAGGTTTATTTTGTAAACAATAACTTCTGGAGAATTTTGAGTTGTAGAATGCCAAGCTCTGATTTGCACACTGGAAAAAATACTCCATAGTAGTTTAAAAGATCATTTTGAAAATGATGTACCTGGAGACAGTAATACTATATGAGATATTGTGACAGTTGGGATAGAGAGATGATGATAATACAGGAAACTTTTGGAGGTAGAATTAATAGAATTTGGTGCTTGATTGAACATGGACAGAAATTAGGAGTCGAGAGTTAGGACTCTTAGGCTCCTAGTTTTAAAAAATAAGAAGTGTACCCAATTAGTGGGCGGGGTCAATAATAGTTCAATTTGGGACATATAAAACAATGTACTGCTGAAATCCAACCAGCTGAATATATACCTTTCCCACACAAGAAAGAGATATGGAAGTTATAATGTAGGAATGAGTTAAGGTACATGGTTATATCTGGAATCAGGTGAAGATGGAGAACAGAGCACACAATTGTTCAAGAATGGAGGCTTTAGCAACATTTTAAAATTCAGAGCTCTTCCTGCTTTAGTTCCATTGATAATCTTTCCCACCAGACAGTAAATCTCAGTGAGAACAGGGATTTGGCCTAGCTTGTTTTTAATGGTATCCTCAATATCTAGCATTGTGCTTGGCACATGGTAAGTCTCAATATACGTTACTGAATGAATGATGACTTGATCTGGCTAATGGGCATTGGAGAGGGTCATCTGATTTAAGAACTGGACTTATTTATAGATCAGTTCACTCTTAAGGATTCTCCCATCTATACCTCTTTTAGGGCTCCCCACTGAATTTGAAGTTTTTCCTGACTAGCTATTGCTTGGAAGTTACTTCTTGTTTGTTTCTATTTCTCAGTTGTTATATTTGTCTTAGTTCTTTCATTTAAGGCTTTGTCTCAGGTCTGTTTTTAAGAACCAATTATTTTTTAACCATACCTCTTTATCCAATTTTCTCTGTAGAGAAAGTGATTCTTTATTTATTTATTTATGTATTTATTTTGGTATAACCAGAGGCCCATTCAAAATTTGGAAAGTAATCAACAAACATGTTTGTAAGTAGATAGGTAATATAATGAAAGTCTGAAAATCTAAAAGTACTTTAAGTACAGTGTATCTTAAAGCAGTGGTCCCCAAATCAGGGTTGTTTATCCTGGGAGTATCCCAAGACTTTCCAGGGTGAGGGGGGTGGAAGATACATGGGCACACAAAAGGAAACAATTTCCAGAACTTCAACTTAAAAAAAATATATTTATTTGGGGCTGCATCAGGTCTTAATTGCAGCACACAAGGTCTTTTGTTGCAGCACATTGGGCTTCCCAGGTAAAGAATCTGCCTGCCAATGCAGGAGTGGAGAAGACAATGGCACCCCACTCCAGTACTCTTGCCTGGAGAATCCCATGGATGGAGGAGCCTAGTGGGCTGCAGTCCATGGGGTCGCTAACAGTCGGACACTACTGAGCAACTTTACTTTCACTTCTCACTTTCATGCATTGGAGAAGGAAACGGCAACCCACTCCAGTGTTCTTGCCTGGAGAATCCCAGGAACGGGGGAGCCTGGTGGGCTACCGTCTATGGGGTTGCACAGAGTCGGACATGACTGAAGCAACTTAGCAGCAGCCAATGCAGGAGACACAAGAGATGTAGATTATTCAATCCCTGGGTGGGGAAGATCCCCTGGAGAAGAAAACAGCAACCCACTCCAGTATTCTTGCCTGGAGAATCCCATGGACAGAGGAGCTTGATGGGCTATAGTCCATAGGAGTTGCAAAGAGTCAGACACAATTTAACATGAACATATGCATGCATGAGCTCTCTAGTTGTGGCACTCAGGCTTAGTTGCAGGCTTAGCATGTGGGATCCTAATTCCCCCACCAGGGATCAAAACCACATCTCCTGCAATAGAAGGCAAATTCTTAACTACTGGACTACCAGAGAAGCTCCCAACACTTCAACTTTTACCTGGCCTCTTTCCTATAAAATTCATCAGCCAAAGAAGGTGCCTTTGACTGTGTAGATCACAATAAACTGTGGAAAATTCTGAAAGAGATGGGAATACCAGACCACCTGACCTGCCTCTTGAGAAACCTGTATGCAGGTCAGGAAGCAACAGTTAGAACTGGACATGGAACAACAGACTGGTTCCAAATAGGAAAAGGAGTACGTCAAGGCTGTATATTGTCACCCTGCTTATTTAACGTCTATGCAGAGTACATCATGAGAAACGCTGGGCTGGAAGAAGCACAAGCTGGAATCAACACTGCAGGGAGAAGTACCAATTACCTCAGATATGCAGATGACACCACCCTTATGGCAGAAAGTGAAGAGAAACTAAAAAGCCTCTTGATGAAAGTGAAAGAGGAGAGTGAAAAAGTTGGCTTAAAGCTCAACATTCAGAAAACTAAGATCATGGCACCCGGTCCCATCACCTCATGGCAAATAGATGGGGAAACAGTGGAAACAGTGGCTGACTTTATTTTTCTGGGCTCCAAAATCACTGCAGATGGTGACTGCAGCCATGAAATTAAAAGACGCTTACTCCTTGGAAGGAAAGTATGAGCAACCTAGACAGCATATTCAAAAGCAGAGACATTACTTTGCCAACAAAGGTCCGTCTAGTCAAGACTATGGTTTTTCCAGTGGTCATGTATGGATGTGAGAGTTGGACTATAAAGAAAGCTGAGCACCGAAGAACTGATGCTTTTGAACTGTGGTGTTGGAGAAGACTCTTGGGAGTCCCTTGGACTGCAGGGAGATCCAACCAGTCCGTCCTAAAGGAGATCAGTCCTGGGTGTTCATTGGAAGGACTGATGTTGAAGCTGAAACTCCAGTACTTTGGCCACCTGATGCGAAGAGCTGACTCATTTGAAAAGACCTTGATGCTGGGAAAGATTGAGGGCAATCTTTCCCATATTGAGGAGGAGAAGGGGTTTGGGTAAACTCCAGGAGTTGGTGATGGACAGGGAGGCCTGGCGTGCTGCAGTTCATGGGGTCGTAAAGTGTTGGACACGACTGAGCGACTGAACTGAACTGAAGAAGGTGTCTGTGGTGGAGACCATTGGTTTTACTTTTGCTTCTTTTTAAAACCAGTTCTCCTAAACTTTAGAATTCATCAGAATCACCCTGAGTGCTTGTGAAAGCCCAGGTTGCTCTTCTCAGTCCTAAAATTTCTATTTCATTAGGGCAGGGTCTGAGGATTTGCATTTCTTACAAATTTTTAGGTGATGTTAATGTTGTTGTTTCAGAGAACAAGCTTTGAAAATCTAAAGCTTTAGAATAAACCAAAACCATTTATTAAAAACAAACAAACAAAAAACCCACCACATCAAACACACTCTTCATCTGTCCTGAGTCTTAGGATGCACTGACCTGGGATGTAAAAATTATAAACAAACAAAAGGACAAATCCAAATGAATGACTCTAGTGACACCAATAAATTTTAAGAAGGATTTCATTGAGATGTCAACTGACAAATAATTGAAAATAATTTTTGATAGACCACTATGTGATGTTTGGCATATAATTTAAAAAGAAGCTTAAAAAATTTGAGTAGCTTTGCTTAATAAAACTATCATTTCCATTTACGTAAGTTTTTTTTCCACTTTTAAATCTATAAGAATAAAATAGGAATAGAATTGATGCTAAGCCATGACACATTCTAGTTTCATGGAAATGTGAATTGTGATAAACAGTCCTAATCATCTCATTGAGCTGTATTTTTAATAAAATGTTACAATTTGTGTAATGACTTTTCAAAGTTTGTAAGAACATTATATTGCTTTGACCAATTTTATATCTGTAAATTACAATGATAACTCAATCCAGATTTTTAACTTTACACCTTTATGTTCCTAAAATTAATTTTTCACTTCAAAGTACAAATTTTGATGTATATGTGTTGATAGCTTAATCAACAGAAGATTTTCAAGTACATAAATATATAATATTTAGATACAATTACATGTGGGAAGTGAAATTAAAAAACCAAGTCCAAAAATAAGAAAAACATAAAATATCTGACTGTTAAAAGATTATTTTCCTTCAGTTGTTTTTTAGATGGATGAGAATGGGAATCAAACTAGTATGGTATTTAGAGTCCTGCTGAATATATTTAAGAGTGATGTTACATGTTTATTTTAGAATGGCAATATTTATAATACGCCAAAAATAAAGTCCTTTACAACTGTTTTACTCTGTGATGAAAAACATTTTGGTTGACAATGTCAGATGTGATGGGGACACAGTTTAAAGTTTTATTTTAAAGTAAATACTATCAAAATCATTTACAACTTACTGCCTTAAGGCAATCAACTTTTAATCTTCAACAGGGATCATTTGATGGATTCAGACAGGACTGTGAATTAAATTCCAATTAAAATCCAAGCTTTGCTTATTCTGTAAACATCTCAACAAAAACCATTCTTGTTCTTGTTTGGCATTTGCTCTTTCTAGTCCAGCTGGGATCCAAACACACAGAAATGAGTAATAATGGGAAAAGATTACACACTCTTGAATGACTCATTCAAAGACCTTTATCAACTTTCTGTAGACTTGTTTTAGAAAAGAATCATTTGGATAAATTCTGGTGTGTTTAGCAGATGGGAACTGCAGCACAATTAAAAAAAAAAAAAGATGTACAAGTTGTACAAAACCATCACTGCGGGGCCTTTTTCTTCAGAAATCCTTTCACTGCATTTTAATACTAGGAAACATTAAAAGAAACACAATAAAACATGTTGAAGCTATCACCGAGTCTTTAACCACTTGATAGTAACATCTTTTGCTTTTATCTAAGATATATTTCCTCTTGGAGATTTCTTTGCTTGGGAGACACTCATGTATAGCCCATTCATGAAAGCAACTCTGCACTTTTGGGCAACCTATTATATTCTTTTCTGTCCATTTCCAAACTCGACAACTTAAGTTTGCATGATATATGCCTTCTGGACAATTAGCTCAAGGCTAATCCAGTTCTTACTTTCTGCTCTGTAACTGAAAATTCACTTAAGATCAGCAAAGTTCCTATCACATCAAAATGATGTATTCCTCTCTATGGGGCTTCCCTGGTGGTACAGTGGTAAAGCATCCACCTGCCAATGCAGGAGACACGAGTTTGATCCCTGAGTCAGGAAGATCCTCTGGGGAAAGAAATGGCAACCCACTCAAGTATTCTTGCCCGGAAAACTCCAGGGACAGAGGAGCCTGACTGGCTACAGTCCAGGGGGTTGCAGAGCAGAAAGGACTTAGCAACTGAACAACATTCCTCCCTATACAATCTCTCATATCTCTTCTATTTCAGCTACCCCAGAAGACCACCTCTTCTTACATAGCTCCTTATGGTAGGGGCACATTCTTCCCCTGATATGCAACCCAGCTTTTAGAAATGAATAGAAAACCACCTCTGGCTGATATTGAGTAGTGCTGAGTCTCCTTAAACTTCTCACTTTGTCCCAGTATTATAGGTAATGGAACATCTCATAGCCTCTATTATTTGTACCTAGATCAATAAAAATTTATTTGATGGATTTATAAACATCTAATAAAGGTGTATGTGTGCTTGTGCTCAGTCACCCAGTGGTGTCTGACTCTTGTGACCCCATGGACTATAGCCTGCCAGGCTCCTCTGTCCATGAAATTCTCCAGGCAAGAATACTGGAGTGGGTTGCCGTTTCCTACTCCAAGGGATCTTCCCAAGCCAGGGATCAAATTCACGTCTTTTGGGTCCCCTGCATTGGCACATATAGGTGGGCCACTGTGCCACATACTTACATACTCCCTGGAGTAATTTCTCTTTAAAGGTCTGTATAGATATGACAGCACATTAAAAGGACAAGCTCAACAAGGAAAAGTATCTCTGCTGCATCTAATCATGCCTTCCCATATATTTTTGACATTCCAAGAAAGAAACCTCAAAATAACTTTCCACTCACCTTTGTCCTTTATGATATCTTCTATACAACTGGAGTATATACAATGGATTTGTTCTTTCACAGCATTAATAAATATATTGAATAGAACTGACTGTAAAATAACTCACATGGGATGCATTCAGTATAAAAAAACCTTACATTGGCAGGAACCTGTGTAGCTTGCTCACTGTAGAATCTCCAGGGCCTAGTCCAGTGCCTAATACATAGTAAGTACTTAGTAATAGTGAATGAATGAAAATAAAGGGATGAATGAATATATGGATGGATAGGAACTTGGTGTTTGTGACATCTTCTGATCATTTTGTTAGATATGATCTTCTAGCCAGTAAATTAACCTCCTGAATCTTTAACAACTGAGAATATATTATTTTATATTTTTATTCAGAGTATCATGCAGGTTGTAGAGATGACCTGCATCCTCTACAAACAAACTATGCAACGGGGCACAAATGCCTTAAATTCTCTAAGCTGTTCCCTCGTCAATGAGACGGTAACAGCCTCTCTGTTAGGCTTGCTGGGAGATGAGGCACATTAAACACTTGGCCTGGTTAATAGGAAGAATTGTGTAAGTGTGACCTATCACTTTTCCTACTGCATGTTTCTTTCATTTTTGAGATCAATGCCTAAGAATGCGGTTGTAAACATTATCAGAATTACTATCTCCAATTTTTGCAGGGACATTTATAATCATCTCTCTGCTAGCCATAAAATCATTTCATTCAAGCCAGCAGCTTATACTCCATGATAGATCTAGAATGTAAAAATGTTGGTACACATTAGGATTTAAAGTTATAAATATGTAAATAAATACATGTAAATATAAAAAAAATGTAAATAACCAGACCAGTCACAGTATAGTAAAAGAAGGATTTTAGGTTTCTTTGGTGAAACAAAAGCAGGTATAAAAAAGTTACAAAGATTTTAGATTTTCATTCACAAAAAAAAAACAATCATTCACATTTTACACTATACATGTTATAATATAAATACAGGAACGTATTATGTGCATTGTAATGAAAGAGGAAAAATAAAAACCTCATAGGTAGACACAGAGTTCTTCTGTGCTCTAGAACACCCAAAGGTTGGTCACATTTAACACAGCAACCGAGGAAACTTGCCTAAAGACAGGGTGTATGACGGTGGCTACTGTAGCTCCTTCTAGTCAAAAGAGGTTCTGAGAAAAAGAATCCCTGTTGGGTCTGCTCTTTTTCTATTCGCATTTTATTTTTTATCTTGAGCTCTCAAGATCATTCTAAACTAAAATTAGGAAAAGACACCTAAATGCTTTCTTTCCATCACAGGGTTTCTTTAAACATTAAATTAAGCAGATAATAATTCAAAGTCATCTTTAGCAGTCATTTTATTCAAATTAAGGGGAGAAAATGGAATGGGAAGAGATAGGGAGAAATTTCAACACATACACTCCACCTAATAAGAAGCAATGCCCATACTATTTCTATATATGTGCTCCTTGCTTAGAATGGGCAAACACCATTTGCTGAAAGCTAGACACTTTTCCACTCTTCTTTATAATAAAACACTTAATGCATTCTATCCATCACATTATTTAATCAGGGACAGAGTACCTAGATTATACGATTCCAAACTGTGAGGGAAATATAAAGGCTAAAACCGAAAAATAACTACCAACTACGTCAATGTTCAGGTTTGAGGGAAAATAACATCCAATAAATTAAATCAGTATGGCTTACTTCATTTATTTATGTATGCTTCACAGCTGCAGCATTCATACATGAACATTCAAAACTTTATAAAAGATTAAAATGGTTATATATACAAAATTTCTTTCTTTGAATGTGTGTTGTTTTAACAAACCCCCTCCCTCCAGAACCCCAGGTCTATATCCATTTGAAATGTGTTGATCTGTAATCTTGCAAGTTAGTGTTAAGAAAGCCATTAAAAAGGAGACCCAGTTGAGTTAATAATTAGCACTTTGACCCCTAGAAAATGCTCCTGGTCATAGAAAAGTCCTCCATTCAGGCCTTTCTTGTAAGTGAAAAAAAAAGGAACGCAGCAAAAAAAAAATAATATAAAATAAAGAGTTCCATGTTGCAGTCTCTAGTTTCATTGGGATCCCATTAGCCAGGCTTCAGCATCACATGGAAGCCAACTGTACCTGTGGTGGAGATGGGACAGTGACCTACAAAATTTTGTGTTTGTTAATTGTCCAGCAAAAGCTGTCTTCAGTCTTGCTGACAAAGAGCAGGGAAAACCATTTCCAGCCTAAACAAACTACAAAAAGCAGCCGAACCAATGATTAAAGACCTCTAAGGCTCCGTAATCATCATTAAATATGCTTGAACTCAGTGACTTTTTATTTTATATACAGGATTAAAATCAACATTAAATCATCTTATTTACATTGCCATTGGTGCTGAAATGGAGCTTTTTAAATAGTACAGTAGGCTGGTATACATTATAAAATGGTCTGCACTGGAGGCAAATAGAAAACTAAAGAAATTAGGCTGGAAATGGTTCCATTCTGCTCTCATTTTCCTTTCTTTTGTTTGCTTTCTTTTTGAATGCCAATACTTTGATTTAAAATGTTTTGGGAGCACGGCAACCCAAAATGACTGGACTGGACGGTGTTCCAAAAATCCAAACCAACTGATAATACTTCTCTAGGTGATAGGAAAGGCACAGGAAGTTAGGACTTTGGCTGAAATGATGAAAACATGTGTATGCCATTTTAGGGATCAGCGCCTTGATTCTTGCCACCTTCGGCTCCAACGGTGATCATGTTTTGATGTATTTATTGAATTGTCCTTTGCTGATGAGGAATTTTTAAAATATTTCTTAGAATAAGTCCTTTGGTATGCAGATGCTACATGGAAGGAAAGAAAGAAAGAAAAGAAAACACAATAATATTACTTGCTCCATACCCTAAACTACCAATACCGTAGCCGTAAAATGAGGGTGTCTAGTACTTGTTATAGCATGGTTGTCCATTCTTTCTAAAGGACCACTTACGGTTCAGGCAGGTAATTTTAGGCATAGCCCATCTTCCATTTCCTAGGCAACGGATAGTTGGAAGGTGGCGTTGAATGAAACCATCTTTGCAGTGATATCTAATCAAGGAGTTGATTTCATAACGAGGTTTCATCTTTCCAAAGGTCTTGGCATTTTCTACAACAGGGGGCTGGCCGCAAGCAACTAAAGAAAAGTAAATTGGGTTATTTCCAAATAATCTAAATATTTCTGTTAGTATAAGACACTTCTTTTTTTTTCTTTCCTTCTTTATTTTACCCAATCAAGTACCTTCAGTAATCATTTAGACTAAGAAATTGACAAATTTCAAGACAAAATGAAACATTGAGGCTTTGGGCCTGGTTTGAATCTCAGATTCTGTCATCTTGAATTGTGTGTGTGTGTTTGTTTTTTTTTAAAGGAACCATAAGGCATGTGGTTATACATTCATTTGTCCGTTTGGAAGAGCTACTGTTCTGAAAAAATTCCAAATTAAAAGGCATCTGTCTCATGTTACTATGTGGCCTATTGGTTTTGTCTCTATCCCAATGGTTTTATTTACCACTCACCTTCACTTCAAACAGGTTACCCTTGCAGCTCAGCTGGTAAAGAATATGACCACAATGCGGGACCTGGGTTCGATCCCTGGGTTGGGAAATCCCCCTGGAGAAGGGAAAGGCTACCTACTCCAGTATTCCAACCTGGAGAATTCCATGGACTGTATAGTCCATAGGGTCGCAAAGAGTAGGACACGACTGAGTGACTTTCACTTTCACTTTTCACTTCAAATAATAATAGATTTCTAACAATTATTATTTCCATTTCTCTGAAAAAATTTACAATGTATAATAACAACATAGCTCTAAAATATGGACTTTTCAGTGTAAATAAAATACATCCAGGTTCAATTATGTTTATTTGTTCTTTCTGTCTTCTCTATGGAGACAGAGAGCAAGTCAGGACATAGTATTCATGCCTCAGTTTTGTAATTACCTTATATATATAAATTTCAACTCTTAAGAAAGGTAGGTAAAGGTAAATCTTAGAATATATAACCATCATTTTTAACCTACAATAAAAAACTCTGAATAGCAACAAACTTAGTGATGATAGAAATAGTAAAAAGGAAATAACAGTAAAAAAAACTTTGTAATTTTGAAATTCAAGAAGGTAGGAAAATTGATTCAACAACATTTGTATTAATTTGTAATTTTACTCATATCAGCGTACTTGCTTTAAAAATATACTAATTTAACTCTAAGTGATTGTGTTTTGCTATATAGTTCTAATAAAAATATAACTTAACTTCAATATAATTTCCCTGAATGACATTTCCTACCCATAGTTTACTTTAAGAATGCCATCACAAGGCCTACAAGGGTATGCCATAGTCTCTTATGAAATAATGCAAATCTTCAATGGGAGAATGATTACCAGAAACCTCGGAACCAAGAGGTTTAGATGTCAACATCCTAAAATAACCAGGCAAGAATACTAGTGTGGATCGCCATGCCCTCCTCCAGGGGATCTTCCTGACTCAGGGATTGAACCCGTGTGTCTCTTATGTCTCCTGCACTGGCAGTCGGGTTCTTTACCGCTAGCGCTACCTGGGAAGACTATTAAATGGTTGCGAATGTTAAATTTATGTACATATCCAGAAGGCTGTTTACAACCAGATTCTTTTGCAGTGACAAATGCAGGTTTAACTTAAATATTTAGCTCTTTAATTTACTTCTGCCTAACAAAACAAGTTAGAAAGTATTGACCCTATAGCAAAAATTGTCTTTAATAAAACACAATCCAGGCATATTTTTTTCATTCACATAAGAAATTGTGTCTCAGATAGCCATAACCTAAAAATAGTTTATAAAATCCTGCTATCTAAAACTAAGAAATTAGAAGTATTTATGCATATAGTTCCTTTTCACAAATTCCTAGAAGGTAAACTGAGAATTCTATAATAATATGTTATTTTCAATTAATAGTCTACACTATATATAGTTCAATGATAACCCCCATCTGCATATCTACACTTCTTTTATTGTAATATGAAAAGTCTACACTAGGGCCCAGACACCAGTAAGTATCAGAATGAGATAGCAATGATATCAGTTAGAAAACTCATACTTGATTCTGGCAAATTAAAAGTTGTCTTTAAATTTGAGAGGAAAGCAATGTATAGATTTCTTCCAAAACTATAAACGAAGACTTATTTTGAAGTTAAAATAATTCAAGGAGTGTGGAATTGGCAAGGAAAGGCAAATAGACTAGAAACAGATCCACATATACATGCTTGATATTTGACAGAGCAACATGGCGGAGCAGTAGCGAAAAGGCAGTTTTTTTTCATTTGGACAATTGGGTATTCATATGGAAAAAATTTTGGTTCCCTACCTCAGACAGTCCATGGGAGATCAATTCTAGATGGTACACATACATAAATGTAAAAGATAAAACTATAAAGCATTTAGCAAACAACATAGGATATCTTTCCAATGTTAGGGTAGGTAAGAATTTCTTAAGACACAAAAAGGCTTAAAGCATAAAAGAAAACTCAACAAAATAAACAACTCTATTTATCAAAAAATGCCGTAGGGTAAAGAAAAGCTACAAACTAGGAGTAGATATTTGCAACATACAATTATCAGGGGATTAGAAACTAGGACATTAAAAACAAAAACAAAATACAAAAAAAACACAAACTCCTGCAGATCAATATATATAAGAGAAGCAATCAATCTTTCAAAATAAGCAATAGAAATGAGCAGATAGCTTACAAAAGAAGAGCTATGCATATATGAAAAGATTTCCAAGAAGAATCATCCAAGACAATGCAAGTTAAATCAGAAGAGATAACATTTTATACCCACCAGACTGGCAAAAATTTCAAAGTCCGATAAGATCAAATGTTGGAGAAGATGTGGAGTAACAGGACCCCTCACACATTGCTGGTGGGAGTGCAAATTGGTACAACCACTTTGGAAAATAATTTGGCATTTTCTAGTAAATTTGATGGTATATACATCCTATGACTCAGCAGTTCACTCCTGGAGAAACACTCTATGGAAACTTGCAGAGATCTACCACAAACAAGTTCAAGAATATGCATAGTCACATTGTTTATAATTGCAAAAACACTGACTATAACCCAAATGTCCACTTGTAGAACTGATAAATAAAATGTTATATAGTTATACAATGTAATACTACACAGCAGCAACAATGAAGAAATACAGCTACATGCATCGATGACGTGGATTAATCTGACAAACATAATGCTGAACAAAAACAGCAAGGCACAAAATACAAACTTAAAGTTCAAAAATGTGCAGAACCAAACAATTTGCTTACAGATACAAGCATAAGTGACCATTTTTAAGAGAAAAGTAAGGGAATTAAGTCATTATCTGTGGTTGGATTTGGAGATAAATGGATGGGATTGGAAAAAACTTGCAGAACGCTCCAAAGATGCATGAATGGCATGTACTAAGGTTTGTTTTTTTTAATTCTTTTGTAAATAATGTAATTCTTCTTTGTAATTAATTAAAACTACCTAGGTCTGTAAAGATGTATAAATTATCTGTAAAGAGAAATGAGTCTATACAGACATTTATAAAATTCATAAAATTCCCCAGGGTAAAGATTAACAAAGAATTAAGTTTACATAAATAAAAATCAGACAGTAGGGAGATAAAATATATGAATTGTTTTGTTCTGGTTTCTTCCTCGTTTAACGAGGTAGACCTAATGTTTTGTAAATCTTTCCCCATTGGGAAATGTATACCATGATGCTGCTTTTGTGAATCCTTTTTAGATCTAGGCCAGTGGTTTTCAACCGGGGGCAGTTTTCTTCCTCTTCCCGCTTCCCCAGGGATAGTTGGCAATGGCTAGAGACGTGGATGGCTGTCACAAAGCAGAGGAGGAGGATGGAGAGTGGGGGAGAATGCCTCTGGCATTCAGTGCATAGAGGGAAGTGTTGCGTGTTCAGTTGCTTAGTTGTATCAGACTCTTTGCGATCCCATGAGCTATAGTCCACCAGGCTCCTCTGTCCGCGGGATTTTCCAGGCAAGAATAACTGGAGTGGGTTGCCATTTCCTCCTCCAGGGGGTATACCTGACCCAGGGAGCGAACCCATGCCTCTTGCATCTCCTGCGCTGGCAGGTGAATTCTTTACCCCTGAGCCACCTTGGAGGCCATAGAGGGCAGAGATGATGCCAAACGCTCTGCAAGGCACAGAACAGCCCCCGCAACCAAGGGCTGTCGGGCCCAGAGTGTCAGTAGTGCTGCTGTAACATACCCCAGTATAGGAAGAAACAACACTGGAGATAAAAGAACGTTTGCGTCATAAACCGAAAAGTATGACTCTGGGGGCATTTGGAGATCTAAGAAGGCAAACGACATTTGGATAAAGACAGACAGTTCACTAAGGACTTCTCACACTAGGGAACAACAGGGAAACAGCAGGGAAAACAGCAAATAACTTGATTTGCTGTTTTCACAGGCTTAAGTGCTAAAGTAACATACATAGTCAGGAAAGCTGCTCACACAGAAAGGATATTCAGAATAAATTCTGTTTCAGAGAAGAGAATAGCAGAGTGAAATAATCACAGATACTGAGTTTCGACTCAGCTTTGTGTAAATTACTGTTCTCTGTATTTTAACAGAATTTCTCACTGGTGTTTAAGTCTTTTCTAAAATATCTATAGAGTATATATTTTTCATTTTATCATTTTTATATTAAAAAATAAGTCAAATGGATTTTATATTTTGCATTTGTACTTTGTACTCTTAATTGAGGTGGGTAAAATCTGGGTCTAGAAGTTAAATATGCATGTTCTAACACCATTATCAATTGTAACCAGGTTTAAAAATTGTGATGCAATTCTTGTTGTTTTTTTTTAAGGAAGAAATCTACGTAGTATGGCTTAGAATTCAAACATATTGGTCAATGATAAATACTGAAAAATCAGCTTCATTAATTTTATCTGTTAATGTCAACTAAGCAATTCTCCTCATTCTAGAATTTATATTATAAATGTTTTTGTTTTATCACTTCTTGAAAATAGTCATAATAGATATAGGGATGGTATTTTTGTTTTGTGGTTTATGAGCATAGATTGAGCTTCTAAGGGACTGATTGAAAAACTCAAATGCCTATAAAGACCAGGAGCTTAACCAAAAAGGAGGGAAAGTCCGAATGAGGAGCACAATGAGGTGGGGACCACAGCCCCCACCAAGGCAGGCAGTGTTGTTTAGCTGCAGTACTTTAAGCCACTGATAAATTTGAACCAAATTAGGGCCAATGGCACTAAGTGGTCTTTTTTATTTTTAAGTAAAAAATAATTCACATTATCTTATGGTATATCCCAGTTTTTTATTTTTGATAACTAATTTTTTTAATGCTTTCCTCATCAAAATTAACAGATTTGTGGGCCCTTGGGGCTGACAGTTGTTTTTCTTAAAAATACTGACAGGTAGTTTTTTTTTTTACATAAATGCTACATTATTGTCTTAAGCATTCGAAATCTAAAATGAAGACATTACTGAAAACAAACTTTTCAATTAAATTGAGAAAGTAAACTGTTCCAGAGCAATAAGGATGCTGTATATGACATCCAGCTTATGTCTCAAAGAATGACGTTTATTCTTCCTGAATTTACTTGATAACTGAAATGCAGATTAAGTATACCTTACTGATGGGTTAATCATTACCTGTTCCTTTCTTGCAGGTGTAGGTGAGATGGTAATTGCAGGGAACGTCATTCCACTGGCCATTCTCATGCCATATAATCACAACACAATCTTCTCCAGTAGAAAAGAAGCTGTCTGGTTGGTTCGGCCTCCAGTTCTCATATTGCTGTAAAAATGCAGGGAAAGATAACTGTTGAAGCATACTATAAAAGCGATGGCTCCATCACAGCACAATTGAATTAGAATGGGCTCAGCAATTCCTGTTGAACAATTTAGCTCAAATAATTTTGGTGGTAAAGATTTTTACACTTTGAGTGGAAAATATGTGTTATCTCCAAGTCTCTCTTCAAGAAATATGCATATTTTTTCCTTTGACAATGAGATATATCTAAGGAATTTGGTGCTATTAATAGTGCTTCCCAGTGGTGCTAGTGGTAAAGAACTCTGCTGCCAATATAGGAGACAAGAGATGCGGGTTCAATCCCTGGGTCAAGAAGATCCCCTGGAAGAGGGCATAGCAACACACTCCAGTATTCTTGCTTGGAGGATCCCGCGGACAGAGGAGCCTGGCGGGCTACTGTCCGCAGTGTTGCAAAGAGTCGGACACAACTGAAATGACTTAGTGTGCACGTGTGTGTCCTAGATTTCTAAATATGAAATCAATGCTCATTTTAAGAATTTTAACCATGGCATTATTGTTAACTGTAACAACATTAATGGCAGTGCAACAACTAGAGACAAAAATCATAAACTCGGCACTCTGATCTACATGTTTCCTTCCAGACTCTATGTGTACATATACTGTTATGTAGTTGTGATTATAGTGTGATAAAAGGTTCAGTCCTTCATTTATATTTTTATCACTATAAAGTAGCTTTCTTTGTCTTATTGAATTAAATTGTTTTATCCAAATTCTTTGATATATTGATATATATGTAAATTGCTATATTTGTTCTTTATTTATCTAATATACCTATGCCCGTCATTTTACACTCAACTTCCCTGAGTAATTCTGCTTTAGATATGATTCTCATGTACACCATACAGTTGTGTTTGCTTTATGATCCGATCTGCAAGTTTCTTTAATAGGAATATTTATCACATTTGTGTATATTGATATACAAGATAATGCTTTTAAAATACATCTTACTAAAAATGTTTTTTAAATGAATGTTCAGATAATTAAAAAGAATTTTATTGATCTGATGTTTTTCTACTGGTTGCCTTTATATCTTTAGATAATTCCTATTGATTCTCTGGTTTGAGCAATGACATGTAACCAGAAATATCTTTTGCCTTCCACTAGTTTCACTTTTCACTTTCATGCATTGGAGAAGGAAATGGCAACCCACTCCGGTATTCTTGCCTGGAGAATCCCAGGGAAGGGGAGCCTGTTGGGCTGCCGTCTATGGGGTCGCACAGAGTCGGACTCGACTGAAGCGACTTAGCGGCAGCAGCAGCGATACTGGAACATGGAACAACAGACTGGTTCCAAATTGGGAAAGGAGTACTTCAAGGCTATATATTGTCACCCTGCTTATTTAACTTATATGCAGAGTGCATCATGAGAAATGCCAGACTGGATGAAGCACAAGGTGGAATCAAGATTGATGGGAAAAAAATCAATAACCTTAGATATGCAGATGACACCACTCTTTTGGCAGAAAGTGAAGAAGACCTAAAGAGCCTCTTGATGAAAGTGAAAGAGGAGAGTGAAAAAGTTTGGGGCTAGTGCACTGGGACGACCCAGAGGGATGGTATGGGGAGGGAGGAGGAGGAGGGTTCAGGATGGGGAGCACATGTATGTGCTGTGATGGATTCATTTTGATATTTGGCAAAACTAATACAATTATGTAAAGTTTAAAAATAAAATAAAATTAAAAAAAAAAAAAAAAGTTGGCTTAAAGCTGACCATTCAAAAAACTAAGATCATGGCACCCGGTCCCATCACTTCATGGCAAATAGATGGGAAAACAATGGAAACAGTGACAGACTTTACTTTTGGGGGCTCCAAAATCACTGCAAATGGTGACTGCAGCCATGAAATTAAAAGATGCTTGCTCCTTGGAAGAGAAGCTATGACCAACCTAGACAGCATAGAGATTACTTTGCCAACAAAGGTCAGTCTAGTCAAAGCTATGGGTTTTCCAGTAGTCATGAATGGATGTAAGAATTGGACTAAAAGAAAACTGAGCGCCAAAGAATTGATACTTTCGAACTGTGGTGTTGGAGGAGATTCCTGAGAGTCCCTTGGAACACGAGGAGATCAAACCAGTCAATCCTAAAGGAAATCAGTCCTGAATATTCATTAGAAGGACTGGTGCTGAAGCTGAAACTCCAGTACTTTGGCCACCCAATGTGAAGACCTGACTCATTGGAAAAGACCTTGATGCTGGGAAAGATTGAAGACAGGAGGAGAAGGGGATGACAGAGGATGAGATTATTGAATGGCAACCTGTCCAGTTGGTGATGGACAGGGAAGCCTAGCATGCTGCAGACCATGGGGTCGCAAAGGGTCAAACACGACTGAGCAACTAAACTGAACTGAACAGTGATATTTGCCTTTTATTTTAGCACCAATAATAGATGAAACCCTATTCTAGGTACTTCGTATGCATTATCTCTTACAATGATCCAGCAAGACTGGGAATAACTTGGACCTTAGAAATGTTAAACACCCAGAACTTTTTGGTTTACATTCAATTTTTTGTCACCTTAAAATGTAGCCTCCATATCAAGCAACAATTACATGAAAAACATAGTCCTTATGCCTATTCAAAAGTAACAAACTTTAGTGAGATGAAAATAATATTGCACTATAAATAAGAAAGCAGTTTCCCAGCTGCCAGACTCTTAACTAGAATGTGATACAGGACAAGTTTGTTCAGGTCTGTCTGACTCGACTTGGGTACTGCTTTCCCAATATGCTTTCCTTACTGTCAGCTTTTACATCACATCTAATGTTGACCAGACTGGTGGAGACACATTTCCTTCATCTGAAAGGAATATAGATTCAGATTTATGGGACAATGGCAAATATGACATCTCTCTGGGCATACAGATTTATTAATCTTTTCTTGAATTAAATTTAAAATTAATTTCTAGTGGTAAAATCCGCCTACCAATGCAGGAGATGTAAAAGACACAGGTTTGATCCCTGGGTTGGGACGATCCCCTGGAGAAAGGCATGGCAACTCACTCCAGTATTCTTGCCTGGAGAATCCCGTGGACAGAGGAGCCTGGCAGACTCCAGTCCACTGGGTTGCAAAAAGTCAGACATGACTGAAGTGACTTAGCATGCATGCACCTTGAATTAAATTTAATAAGTTTGTGTGTAGAAAACAAACTTATGGTTACCAAGGGGAGAAGAAAGGAAGGAGAGAGAAATTGAGAGGTTGGGATTGATATATATATATATAAAATAGATAACTATACATGAAATAGATACTATACATAAAATAGATAACTAATAAGAACCTACTGTACAGCACAGGGAACTCTACTCAATACTCTGTAATGACCTCTGTGGGTAAACAATCTTAAAAAGAGCGTGTGTGTGTGTATGTGTGTGTGTGTGATTATCTGATTCACTTTGCTGTATAGCAGAAACTAACAACATTGTAAATCAACTATACTCCAATAAAAATTGTAAAAAAGGGGAAAAATAAGTCTGTGGTTGCAACAATGAATTAGATTCTATTTGAAAAAAGAGAAGAAAGAACTGAATATGACTGAAGGCAATTGTTCCCAATTCAGAGCATGCCAAGAGCTGTTATTTCCAAAAGCTATTTTTATGTTTTAAAAAAATGTATAGTAAATTTACTAGAAAATGGTTCAAATTTTCCTTTATCCTCAGGAAAAAAAAATGTGGTTTTTAAAACTTTATAGTGAAACAACCTAGATCTTTGAAAAATAACTTGTGAGATGAAGACCTTAAGTTTGAAAGGTAGACAATTAAGAAATCTTCTACTTTTCTTTCAATTTCTTTGCTTAACTTTGCTTTGAAATACACATCAATCATGTGAAAATTAAAATAGGAGACAAGAGACCTCTGCTATGTAAAAAGTGTCTCTGAAAAGTGATACAACTGCAAAGAATTAAGGGGAGGTTAGTAAAGATTTTTTTCCCCCAAAACACAGAATTAAGGATGTTTTTATTTCTCCTGTGGAAATCCAGAAATTACATGGATTTAAATCCATTCTCTTAGCCTGGAGGGTACCACCGAGTTACCCACTAGGTGACCCTTGGAAAGACGCTTAGAGGAACATACACACCAAGCCACTCTGCCTGGCAGGTTTTCCTGCAACAAGGAACTGACGTTTGATCTGACCTGGGTTTCTAATTATTTCTTTATTTTTCTTTCCTTATTATCTCTTACCCTCTGTGTTTTTTGTTTTTTGTTTTTTTTTGCTATCTTCCTTTATTAGATAATGGAAAAGGAAATGGAGCAACATTGCAGATAGAAATGTCACATTTGTCCTGCTGCTGTATAACTAAACTGTCTTTAATAGATGAATTAAAGCAGGATAAAATAAAAAATTAATAAGTAAAAGAATAAGAATCCCCTAAAACTAATAAAGATCTACATTTAATACTTTTATGGTGAAAGATTCCAGAGTTCCTCATATACTTAACTTGGAGCTCAATATTTTCTAGTTTACTTTCTAACTAACCGTTTCCAGGAAACCAGTGAATGTCCTCAAAGGTGGAAAATTTTCCAGTATCCCAACACATGTGTACACTGTGCAATGCTCCCCTCTCCTTGTCCCTCCCGTACTGTTCATCTCCCTTCTTTGCTCTATTTTTCCTCATAACACTGATTACCTTCCAATATCCTATGCATCTTATTTACTTATTGCATTTTTTTCTCCTTAGCAGAGTGTAAGCTCATTAAGGACAGGAGTTTGGGTTTCTTTTGTTTACTCCTGTATCCTCAGTGCCTGTATCCTCAGGAACTATGGCTGGCCCCTGATTGAAGATGTTGCTTCCCCCTGGTAAACTGTAAGCAAAACAATCACAAAGTCAGCAGAGTTAAATAACCGTTCTGGGAAACGGTTGGCAATGCACACCAAGAGTCTTAAAAAGTTCTCAACACTGGACCTCGTAATTCTACTTCTAAAGGGTTATCCTAAAAAATAACCAGAGGTGTGAACATTTTATCTAAAATATTACTTACACTAGTAGTAAGTGGGAAAAATATATAGAGCAAACATATATTTAGTAAATCTTGGGTACAGCCAGACAAATGGGATATTATATAAGCATTAAATATCTTGTTATTGAGGACTATACAGGAAGATGGAAGATACTAAAAGAAGTGTTAAGTTAAAAATCAAAGTACTAAAAATATACAATGATCCAAATTTTACACATACTCTCAGATGTAGCTGTTTGTATGCGTGCATATAAAGGATCAAAGAAAAATATGTGATCAAATGTCATATATAAAGTTTATACCCAGTGCTATGAGATTAAGGTAATATTTTATTCTACATATTCTTATAGGTTTGACAACTTGCCTTGAGTAAGTATGAATTACTTCTGTAATTAGTAAAAATGAACAGTATAAAATGATCTATGCAGTGATCAGAAAGAACTTACCAATTTCTCAGCTAGCCCTTTTTTAATCTAACCTCAAGAAATATCATTTCAAGTCATCCAAGTCCCTTAACTGCCGTGTATTTTGCAGCTGACATTTCCTCCTGATCTGAACAATAACCATCTCATTTTCACACTGAAATGAGATTCTGATTCCATGCCACCAAAGTAATTCTCAGGCCTTAAGCTGCCCAGACTCAGACCTCTGGTAAAAGATTTAATTGTTTTGGGTGGGAATTGCATTTGGCTCACAACAGTGATTTAAAACCCGTGTTCTGTGTTGTTGCTTGGCAGAACTGTGGCTTAATGGTGCAGGACCAAATTTTAAGTCTGTGGTTTTTACAAGAATGTCTGATAGCCACAGGCATGTCACACTATTACCTCATATCTGATTGCTCCATTGTGCACATTTATTTTGGCTTGGATGCTTTGATTTTGCTCCATGTTACTGCCAAACTGACTTAGCAAAGGAAACTGCAGTTTTCTGAACAACTTTCTTTGTATCCTTCTGAATTCTTTATAGCCTTATTTAATATCATTTATAGGACGAAAGAGTAGAAAAAATAAATCATTGATTTTAGGTTTAATGACGTATTTTTTTTTCCACTAAAGCTAAATGTGAGGAAATCGGTTCTGAGTTATAAGAATGTAACTGAGCCTTGTTCATATAGACCGTGACTCATACATACAGAAGTGTAGACTCTTGGATCAAGCAGAGAAAAATTCTCTACTTTCACCTGGATTATCTTCTCCTCACTGGGATTATAAGCCAACATTCTGGGTGATCCAGCCCAGATTGACCCTCTTCCAGGATTGGATGGACAAACTAAGAATTATCCCAAAAGACCAGCATGGTTTGGGGGAATTCATCTTAACATTGCAAACAGAAATAAATGCTGACCAGAGACTGCTTCTGTCTCAGAGACTCATGTTCACCATTGTAAACCTTGAACTCTTTTTCTTTCCCATAGAGACCAGAATTAGATCAATACCGTGTCTGAAAAGAAGCCCCTACATTACTTTGCATTTTTATTCTCTTCTGAGGGCAGAGGAAATTATGACATAAAAGTCACACAGCTGATGGCAAGCCAGATCAGATGTAAACTTTTCTACATGTTCTGTAATAGACTTGCATTTTATCAGATCAGATCAGATCAGATCAGTCGCTCAGTTGTGTCCGACTCTTTGCGACCCCATGAATCGCAGCACGCCAGGCCTCCCTGTCCATCACCAACTCCCGGAGTTCACTGAGACTCACGTCCATCGAGTCAGTGATGCCATCCAGCCATCTCATCCTCTGTTGTCCCCTTCTCCTCCTGCCCCCAATCCCTCCCAGCATCAGAGTCTTTTCCAATGAGTCAATTCTTTGCATGAGGTGGCCAAAGTACTGGAGTTTCAGCTTTAGCATCATTCCTTCCAAAGAAATCCCAGGCCTGATCTCCTTCAGAATGGATCTCCTTGCAGTTCAAGGGACTCTCAAGAGTCTTCTCCAACACCACAGTTCAAAAGCATCAATTCTTTGGTGCTCAGCCTTCTTCACAGTCCAACTCTCACATCCATACATGACCACAGGAAAAACCATAGCCTTGACTAGACGAACCTTTGTTGGCAAAGTAATGTCTCTGCTTTTGAATATGCTATCTAGGTTGGTCATAACTTTCCTTCCAAGGAGGAAGCGTCTTTTAATTTCATGGCTGCAGTCACCATCTGCAGTGATTTTGGAGCCCAGAAAAATAAAGTCTGACACTGTTTCCACTGTTTCCCCATCTATTTCCCATGAAGTGATGGGACCGGATGCCATGATCTTCGTTTTCTGAATGTTGAGCTTTAAGCCAACTTTTTCACTCTCCACTTTCACTTTCATCAAGAGGCTTTTGAGTTCCTCTTCACTTTCTGCCATAAGGGTGGTGTCATCTGCATATCTGAGGTTATTGATATTTCTCCCAGCAATCTTGATTCCAGCTTGTGTTTCTTCCAGTCCAGCGTTTCTCATGATGTACTCTGCATAGAA
>NW_011495049.1:9408551-9482970 GCF_000754665.1 Bison bison bison | reverse complement strand
ATAAGCAGGGTGACAATATACAGCCTTGACGTACTCCTTTTCCTATTTGGAACCAGTCTGTTGTTCCATGTCCAGTTCTAACTGTTGCTTCCTGACCTGCATACAGATTTCTCAAGAGGCAGGTCAGGTGGTCTGGTATTCCCATCTCTTGAAGAATTTTCCACAGTTTATTGTGATCCACACAGTCAAAGGCTTTAGCATAGTCAATAAAGCAGAAATAGATGTTTTTCTGGAACTCTTTTGCTTTTTCCATGATAAAGCGGATGTTGGCAATTTGATCTCTGGTTCCTCTGTCTTTTCTAAAACCAGCTTCAACATCTGGAAGTTCACAGTTCACATATTGCTGAAGCCTGGCTTGGAGAATTTTGAGCATTACTTTCCTAGCGTGTGAGATGAGTGCAATTGTGCAGTAGTTTGAGCATTCTTTGGCATTGCCTTTCTTTGGGATTGGAATGAAAACTGACCTTTTCCAGTTCTGTGGCCACTGCTGAGTTTTCCAAATTTGCTAGCATATTGAGTGCAGCACTTTCACAGCATCATCTTTCAGGATTTGGAATAGCTCAACTGGAATTCCATCACCTCCACTAGCTTTGTTCGTAGTGATGCTTTCTAAGGCCCACTTGACTTCACATTCCAGGATGTCTGGCTCTAGGTCAGTGATCACACCACCATGATTATCTAGGTCGTGAAGATCTTTTTTGTACAGTTCTGCTGTGTATTCTTGCCATCTCTTCTTAATATCTTCTGCTTCTGTTAGGTCCATACCATTATTTAAACCTTGTATGAGCTGCTTAATGCTCTATACTGTATGAAAAAGTTACTTTAGAGTCCCAATTAAATGATCACCTCTACATATCTGTACAAAAAGAAAATGTGCCCCCAAAGACAACCATTTCAATTAAATTTAATTTATTAACTTTTCAGTTACTGTTTTCTCTTTCTTTCCCCCCCAATCAGATTCAAGCAAGGTAGCTGCCAAAAACATACACTGATTCTAAAAATCCTGGCCAAAATCCAACAGTCACATACCATTCTATCAATTGAATGTCTCCACAACCAGAGAATTCATTCTGAATCAATCCTAATATTGATTGAAGTTATTCACCAGAATCTATCAAATTTTACAAATGCTTAGATTATTTTTTTCCAAATAACCTGTATCTTACTGTCAAAATTTTATTCCTGTCTTAAATGAACATAAAAGCAGAGAATTACCCTGCAGGTCTCCTGGAGCACATGGAACTCCCCTGCCTGCAAACATTCTCCACCCTTGGAGAGTGAATTCAGTTCCACGGATCTAAGAAGAACTTGACTTAGTTCTCTCAAGCAGAGTGGCTGAAGAGTTATTCTCTCCTCCCCAGCTCTTTGAAAGTTTCCATCTTGATTCAATCAACATATTGGAAGGGAAAATGTATGTACTGTGTTTTGGGATGGGGGTAGAGTCTCTGCTTTTGAAAGTTACCAGAAACCTACTAAACTCAGTCAGGGTTTACATCCTTTCAAGGTGACTCTGACTGTTTAGTGTCTTGGAGTCCGAACTGTCATTCAAAGATACCAGCGGACTTTTATCTTTAAAATACACACCACCATGATCAATGGCCCTGAAATCTCAGCAGATAACTAGCATCACGAGCATGAACAAAATAAACTGAGGATAAAACTGTAATGTAAGTAATTGACTTTTTTCTTAAGTAAAGATAGATCACTGTCTTTTTTCTAAGGTTAAAAAGCATAATTCATAGACTCACAGACACAGAAGGGAAACTTATGGCTACTCAAGGGGAAAGGTAGAGAGGAATAAATTAGGACTTTAGGATTAAAAGATATACACTACTATAACTAAAATAGATAAACAGCAAGAAAGACCTACTGTATAGCACAGGGAACTACATTCAATATCTTATAAGAACCTATAATGGAAAAGAATACATGCACACATACATGTAACTGAATTACTTTGCTACACATCTGAAACTAACACAACATTGTATATCCACTATACTTCAATTTTTCAAAAAGCATTATTTCATTAATAGACAAGGTTTAGAAATAAATCAGGTATTTTGCTTTGCTTTACAGCAGGAGTTAGCTTGGTTCAGCTTTGAGCACTGCTTTCTGTTCAAGAAAAGAAACATACCATCCAGTATTAGTTACTTCTGTGATAGTCACGTCCCAGCTGGTCCTTTATGTGACACAGATATAAACAGATCAATTTATGAGGAAATAGGCAAGCAGCTGGCTGGTGAAAAGAAAAGGCTGGATCAAGGAAGGTTCTTGAAATGTGGAATGACTTACTCTCCTCACATGCTGCTACTGCTAAGTCACTTCAGTCGTGTCCGACTCTGTGTGACCCCATAGACGGCAGCCCACCAGGCTCCGCCGTCCCTGGGATTCTCCAGGCAGGAACACTGGAGTGGGTTGCCATTTCCTTCTCCAATGCATGAAAGTGAAAAGTGAAAGTGAAGTCGCTCAGTTGTGTCCGACTCTTAGCGACCCCATGGACTGCAGCCTACCAGGCTCCTCCATCCATGGGATTTTCCAGGCAAGAGTACTGGAGTGGGGTGCCACTGCCTTCTCCGCATCCTCACATGCAACATTCCAATATAATCTTTGTTTTTAGCCTACCACGCTCTTCTGTCCATGGAATTCTCCAGGCAAGAATACTGGTGTCAGTTGCCATTTCCTTTTCTAGTGGATCTTCCCAGCCCAAGGATTGAACCCAGATCTCCTGCACTGCAGGCAGATTCTTTACTGTCTAAGCCACTAGAGAAGACTTTGTCTAGGAAATCTTTTGTCTTTAAAGGATAAAGCCAATTCAAAAATCAAACCCCTGAAGACAACAAGGTCATGCTTCAACCTCTAGTAGAGAAAGAATTCCTGGAACATGAAAGAGCTTTGTTTTTAAATTCCTTTATCCGCATCTTAAAGCTAAGACATTTTCAAAGCAATGGACCTTATCAAAACTTGGTTGATAACTAGCCCTTCTCCATAATATTTGACCCATTTCAAATTCTTTTCATTGAGATTTTATGATTTCTTTATTTGGTCAAATAACTACAAAGAATAATCGATGGAAACAAATTAGTTCTGCTAAAGAATCACTCTGTTTAAAATCTTTTGGTTTCTTTTCTTCTCTAATGAAATAAAAAAAATATTTTCACACACTAAATGAAATTAAAGTTCATCTTTCTGTGACACAAATTTGACACTTACTACCATCACACACACACACACACACATTCACCCCTACAAGTACAGTATTTCTTGGCCTCAGGGAAGGCAGCATCTAGGCTAGACCTTTGGGAGTGCCCCTGTTCATGCAGACCTGTGCTGTGGATAGGTTCCCACCATGAAGATGATAGAGAAATTCCAAAATGGTTAAATGACTACCAGAATCAACAGCAGCAGACTCCTTGAGATGGGAAAACAGAGCTGTCCTTTAGACAAACTTGTTAGCTAACTAAACAATCTTTACACACTAGTCCCTGGGTAGAGTTTGAATTTGTGCTTGAGCAAAAAGTACAAACTGTTTCATGTCATGGATCTTGAGGCTCTCTCATATCATCAGTTCAGTTCAGTCACTCAGTCCTGTCCTACTCTTCATGACCCCAACACTCCAGGCCTCCCTGTTCATCACTGACTCCCAGAGTTTACTCAAACTCATGCCCATTGAGTCAGTGATGCCACCCAACCATCTCATCCTCTGTCGTCCCCTTCTCCTCCTGCCTTCAATCTTTCCCAGCATCACGGTATTTTCAAATGAGCCAGTTCTTCACAGCAGATGGCCAAAGTATTGGAGTTTCAGCTTCAGCATCAGTCCTTCTAATGAACAGTCAGGACTGATTTCCTTTAGGATGGACTGGTTGGATCTCCTTGCTGTCCAAGGGACTCTCAAGAGTATTCTCCAACACCACAGTTCAAAAGCATCAATTCTTTGGCGCTCAGTTTTCTTCATAATCTAACTTTCACATCCATACATGACTACTGGAAAACCATAGCTTTGACTAGACATGCCTTTGTTGGCAAAGTAATGTCTCTGCTTTTTAATATGCTGCCTAGGTTGTTCATTACTTTTCTTTCAAGGAGTAAGCCTCTTTCAATTTCATGGCTGTAGTCACCATCTGCAGTGATTTTGGAGCCCAAAATCTCCCACGTATATCTGAACTGCAAATCTTGAATCTGTATCTGCCAAGGGCCTCCTCTGTCACTGACCTTGGACCTACACACATATTTTTCTACAGTTTTTCCTCTTCACTTGAGTTAGATTGAATCTTTTGTTCTTTAAAATTCACTGGAATTTAGATTATCTTAATGGCTTTATGTTTTAGAACTACTTTGGGTTTTGCCAAGTATGTTTAAACAATTAATCACATACATTCCATTGATAAAAACCACTCTTGACATTTGTCCAGTAAAGTCATTCTATGATATAATATATTATTGTAATTGTTGGAAGAATTTATTAAGGCTTCAAGTTATAATTTGGAGTTTTGTTTTTTTTTTTCCATGAACAATCCAGTCTCTACTTTCTACCTAGTCTCCCTTTCCCCAAACACTGCTGATTTAATTCACTGTAAAAAAATTTTCATAATAAAACCAAAAATATCCTCTAGGTTCACACGCCAAGCGAACCAGCCAAGGAAAACTTTCCTCTGTTATTACTGTGCATAAAGTGAAGATACGGGAAAGATTGGTCCTAATATTTGCCTCAGTTGCTAGGATTTTACTAAGCATGTGACTTCATGTGTTAGCTTCAACTGTATTTGAAAAATCATCTCATATCACATGTAACTTTCAAGTTCACAATATAATGCAATTCATACTAGAATTTTAAAACCTAAAGCTATAGGGACTTAACTCACAGAGAATATTACTCCTGCAGGAATTTAAGTGCAGTTCTGGGAATGCGAAGTTTTGACATGCAAAATACTATCTGGCCACTAGGTGGTGATATCCATCCATCACTATATTTGAATTACCAACTAATTCACAGTTAAAGTAGAATCCCCCCAAAACTACGATTATTTACTCTATATGGAAAAAAAAAAAAAAAGATTAAAATTATCTGTGTTATGTCCTCTCAGTTTTGTGAGGAAAAGTAAGAAGAGAACACTTTTCTAAAAAATAGATCTCAACTAAACAGTAAGTACCAATCCCATTACATTCTATTTGGCTACAGGCCAGTGTAGCTATAATCTAAACTTTCTACTTGACAAAAACATTCAACTACAATAGTTTATTTTTACTATTTGGGCTTTTTAAATTATCAGATAACTTACATCAATGGTGAAACTGCATCAGAAACAAGCCAAATCTATAATAGCCACCTAAAATCCTTAGAACGGGGCAGATAAAAAATAAGCACCTATACAGGAGAGTGAAAAGGTTGGCTTAAAACTCAACATTCAAAAAACTAAGATCATGGCATCTGGTTCCATCACTCCATGGCAAATAGATGAAGAAAAAGTAAAAATGGTGACAGATTTTATTTTCTTGGCTCCAAAATCACTGCAGACCATGACTGCAGCCACAAAATTAAAAGACAATTGCTCCTTGGCAGAAAGGCTATGACAAACCTACACAGCATATTAAAAAGCAGAGACATCACTTTGCCAACAAAGGTCTGGATGTTCAAAGCTATGGTTTTTCCAGCAGTCACGTATGGATGTGAGAGTTGGACCATAAAGAAAGCTGAGCACTGCAGAACTGATGCTTTTAATGTAGTGCTGGAGAAGATTCTTGAGAGTCCCTTGGACTGCAAGATCAAACCAGTCAATCCTAAAGGAAATCAGTCCGAATATTCATTGGAGGGACTGATGCTGAAGCTGAAGCTCTAATACTGTAGACACCTGATGTGAAAAGCTGACTCATTCGAAAAGACCATGTGCTGGGAAAGAATGAGGGCAAGAGGAGAAAAGGAGACAGAAGATGAGATGGTTGGATGGCATCACCAGCTCAATGGACATGGGTCTGAGTAACCTCCAAGAGATAGTGAAGGACAGGGAAGCCTGGCCTGCTGTAGTCCATGGAGCGGGGATATGACTTAGCTATTGAACAACAATATGCACACAAGTTAATGTCTTCGTGTGATTTAGTTTGTTTTTCATTAAAAACTTATGTAGATTAGTTATAAAAACATGACACTTGTACTAAAAGCTGACTTCTCTGTGTTCAAACTCTTTTTATCACCTGGAACCGGTAGGGCCACTGCTGCTCTTCCCGTGGCCAAATGCAGATGATGCCAGGATGCCAGGGGTAAGCAGATAACCACCCAAGGATACAAGGATAAAAGCAAACTCCAAAGAGAAAACAGCGACCCTAGAGGACTGCTTACCCTTTTGAAACATATGCTGATAAGAAACCACCTTTGCACTAAATGAAGGACTCAGATAAACCACTCTGGGTTTACCTCCGCCCCCAACTCTCCGCCTTTCAGAACACAGGTCAAATGGTTATCTGCCAGGAGCTTAGGAGGACTACTTATTAGAGAAATCAAAACATTTGGTAACTTTAAAATGCCTCTCTCCCCTAGATGGCTCTGGTCACAATAGGCATTTGTTTGCAGTCTGCGGCATGGGGGGAAGGGGGGCGGTTGTATTTAATTTTGTTTTATTTAAATTGCCGGGTCACATGACCTCACTTCGAGGTAGAGATACACCCTCTTCTGATCCTGGTACTTGCTTCAGGTTACTCTGGTCTAGGTCCTTGTTTATTTATGTTTTAAAGGAGGTTATGGTTTTGCCGTTGTCTTTTAGTCTAACAACCAAAAGGAAAAGAGCAGCTTTGTTTTAAAGGAGAAAGAGACGTTTGTTTTGGTGTCCCTGCCCTAGGCTGGCAGCCTGGAGTCGGATCCTGCAAACATGAATACATCGAAGGGAAGAAAAACTAACTTGGGCTCTCCTGATAGTTGTTAAAGTGGCAATATGCCCATTATTTTCCTAGCTGGCAAGTCTCTGTGCGGGAGAGATGATCTGCCAGCTTTGGAGCACAGCACTAATCTTGTGTAATAGCGTGAGCTCACTGCCCTACAAAGTAGTAATTATCAACAGCAGTTTCCAAAGGATGTGAGTTCCTCCCACTGTGAGAGCACTTGGGAGATGGGGCCCCAGGCGCAGCCCCACAAGCCACTTGCGTTAATCCCCACCATGAATGATGCCAGTGGGTTCCTTCGCCCCAAGTTTGTTTGTACAGGTCTTCAGTCAGGAAGTGCTAACGATCCAAATGCAACGTGAAACTGCCAAATCCATTCAACATTTTCTTGGCCTTTTCCTTGGTTATGCATTGCCTTAAACTAATTAGCAATTAAATTTAAATAACCGTGTGTGATTTTCAAGTTTCACAGAGCACTGTTGGAAAAGCCTCTGGGAGAAGGAACTACTGCATTGATCAATTCTTTTTTTAAGGGGAATTTTGTCAACTATGAAGTGATTTTCTGGTGGAGGGTAAATATGGTTCTTCCAGCTGTTTGCTGTCACGAACCAGCTGACTCAAGGAAGGGAAAGGAGGAGGTGAGGGTTTTGTGTTCTACAACTACTCTATTGCTCGATCTATCTCACGTGTAGAATCAGAAGAATCAATTCTTGTTTCAAATCAAACTGAACTGCAACACAAGTAAAAATTTTCACCAAGAGTTTAGTGGTCTTTTGGACAAGAAACTGAAAATTCTTCTACTCATGGGCAATGTGTGAAAGGAAGAGGAAACAGGTAATGTGATGAAGTCTGTGAGATTTAACATAATTAAATTAATGTTGATATGCAGTGTGACTTGCTCATAGGGAAGTGGCATTTGACTTGGAGCTGAAGCCACAGCACAGCCAACACACATCCATCTGCAAACATTTGACAGGAAGTCTTCTAAGATTTTCAGGTAGAAAAAGTAAAACTGAAAGTTTTGGCTTGGGGGTTTTGTTTTGCATCATTGTTTTCTGCCAAATCATTCTCAATCCCTTCAAACCTACAAACCTACAAACAAACTTGGAAGACACGGTTAGTTAATTCTCTTGATTCTCTTTTCAATGTCCAAGACATCTGGGAGAGGGAGGAGGATACGAACCTTTGTGTTTATAAAAGGGTAATAACGGTACATTCCTGCAGAAAAAAAAAAAATAATGGTTTATGGCCTGCAATTTGTTACTCTTTTTCTCTGTCCCTTTTAAGTGTCTCTTCCTGGATTAAAGGCCATTTCTTTATTGTTTCTACCTTTTTAAAAGCTGTGTTTTTTTTCCTCACCATACTTTGCATGACAGACTGAGGTGTTTATTCATGAAAGAAGAAAAAGGGACTCTGGATTTAAAGTCAAATCCACAACCGATTTGGCTATCTTTCTGCATCAACTCTGCATCATGACCAGGAGGGCAAGTGAGTATTCCAAATTCTAGGAGGGCCAGTTTGCCAATGATCAACCATGTTTAAAAAAAAAAAAATTGCAAAATTCCGATATCTTCCAGAATATTATTCCCATAGCATTTTTTTAAGCACAAAAAGGATATCAATAAGCGCTTCATAATCTATCTCATAACATAAAGGCACAAGATTAATTAGCTAGAGCTAGGAAATAAGACAGCTATGGATTTGTGAATTACTAACTTGTTTGAGAACTTTCTGACTAGAGCCAGACAAGTGCAGAGAAAAGGAAGTCTGTTGTCTCCAAACACGACCCTGGAGAGTGAGAAGGAGGCCGTGACTACTTCCTAGGAAGCTGACAAGCTACCAGTCTTTCACAGAGTGACACTGAGTGCTGATAAAACAGAGATGACAGGGGAAAAGTATAAAAGAGATGTAGAAAGTGCTCTTTTTAATGTGTAAGGATAAAGCCAAGGGTTTTTCCCTTACAAATCAGACTTTCCTAAAGCTCCTCAACATTTTTTTAAAGGGAACTGGATTGTCAGTTCTATTCAATCCTCAACCTCTGGACATCGAAGGTGACATTTTCCTTTGAAGTAATCACATCTGATCCACTGAAGCATCTGAGCCCCAGTGGTGAGGGGGCAGTTTTGAGCTGCTGTAGGAACTGACTAAAAAGAAGACTGAAAGGAGCAATACAGACCTCAGGAGAATCCTATGAGAATTCTCTGAGAGTTTTATTCCTGGGTGGTTAGAGAGAGGAGGGGGTAAGAGAGTAAAAGCTTTAAGTCTCTGAGGCCCACGGGTTGATTTTAAACTGGGGAGTTGTGTTATAAAAAAAATGGTGTGACGAAGGCACTTAACAGTTTCCAGCATCTTCCTAACTTTGCTGTCCATGGACACACTATAATCTGTAGTTGAAAAGCAAGTCATGAAATGATTTTGCCAGGATGCATGTAGGTGGAGAAACATAAGTGACTCCAGAGTGCTCCCTGAGGTCTGGCTCCCTCTGTGCTTGAAAGGACGGACTCAGATAGTGGATGGATAAAGGAAGCCCTGTCCAACTTAGCAACCACGTCATCCTCGGGGAAGCAACCCATAAGAAATGAAACAAGCTGAAAACATTCAGGAGTGGGATTCCTTTTGCTTGTTTCACTACATTTTGGATTTGGATAATAAGGTTTTTAAAAGTCTGAGTAATTGTCAGTTTCCCAAAACTTCATGGAAAATCGGCCCTGATATAACTCAAACTTTTGAAAAGTTTGCTTTCCATTTTTTCTTCCCAAGGCTTATATGTATTCTTGGGACAACCATGGACAAAATTGTCATCATTTCCAGGAGGAACATCTGTTTTCCTTTGAGTTAATAACTTTCGTAAGATGCATTATGCTCAGCGACATACTTCTGATTCACAGAAACATTTTTTTTTCTTTTCGTCATGTTTGAAATACCACCTATTTTATGGTTTAATTTTTTTCATACTGATACAACTTTAAATAAAACAATTTAGATAAACAAGAATTGTCATGGGGAGATTCAGCCAAAAGACTTGATGAGTCTTTTCAGTATTCAAAAGATAACACAGTGAGTTGGTTGAGTAATGTATGGATACTGATTATTATTCAAATATCTGTTTTTGTCAACCACTCTGCTAGGTGCCAAGAAAATAGGGATGAAAGTTAATCTCCGCCCCAGAAAGCTCTGTGTCAGGAAATTAACACCACAGGGTTCAGTGGTAGGATGGGAAGAGCGCACAAAGGTTTCTGCAACACAGAGGAAGAGTCCTTCGTCACATCCAGCTAGGAGGGTTTCCTGGAAGAAGGTGACTCTTAGCTAAGCAAGGTATTCAAACATTTATCAAGTGAATTTAGGGCAAGAGGTGAGAGCATTTTGAGACTGAGGGCACGTGAATGTAAAGACCCGCAGGAGTGAGATGTCATGGCTTATTCCTGAAACTGTGGGTATTTTGAGATAAGACAGCCTAGGAAGTGGCAGATGGAGTAAGTGGGCGTGATATGCATCACAAATAATTACAAAATTTTATCCTGAAGGCAAGAGGAAGACATTTGCAGAATTTTAAAGGGAGTAACAATAGTTCAGAGCAAGGGAAGAGGAAGGTCATAGGCAGTGGAAAACAAGATCTGGGGGAGAAACACTTCAGACTAGTCATTCATTTAACAATAGGTTAAAGAAAAAACTTAAAAGTCAGCTAATAGTATAGAAGCTAGATAAGCAATGTTTGTTTAAGTTCGCCAGCTTTAATGTGTATTTAACTTGAATGGTTTAACTTAGTGTCTTTGAAGACATTACTTGGGTGACAAGGAAAGTAATTCATTATGGAAGTTATTTGTCAGGCTTTCTAACAAGCACTTGAGGCATTTTGCTGTGAGAAATCAATAGTCAAGTTAAAGAATGACTGGTGAGTAGAAAACCAAAGGACAAACTGAAATGTGACTGCTGAGTAGGAAAGCAAGTGACAAAATAAAAACTGTGTTAAGAGAAAATAGCCTTCATAGAAATCAGAAAGGTGAGGCTAGAACAAATACTGTTCATGAGTACAATTTTGTGAAATTTATTGGATAAATACTCCAAATAAATAACAAAAAATATTTTAAAGATTCAACAAAGGCAAGAATTTGTCATTGTAGCAACATCCTATTATACAAACCAATAATGTGGAATGAAGCCATCAGAATATGAAGAATAAGGGCAAAGTAAATAACTTGGCCAAATAACACTATTAATTTAGTATAAGCGTATAACCTGAATTAATCCAGCTATAAAGCATAATCACATTAAATACGATACACTGCAAGTTTTTTGGAAGCAAAGTTTAATGATTTCAAGAAAAGAAATGATTGAAATTGAGACCTAGTATCAGCTTGTTTGTTTTAACTGTAAGACTGAATGACACAAGATAATATACGGTAAATATCAAAGGTTCTTTTTGTTTTAATACTGCTCTACCTCCCAAGAAGGATAAGCTCTAATAAACCTTTCAAACAAAAAATGGGAGTGAGGGGAGAGAGGAGAAATCTCTCTAAAATATAAACAAAGTCCTTGAAATTACACACAGTCAAGTTAACACCATTCCCAAGTGTAAGCAGATACTGCTTTTCCCAAGGAAGAGTTTACTATTAGGGATATTTTCAAAAGCAGGACACTTGGCGTAAACAGCGAAACAAAGGGGAACTATTTTATTCCAAGGCCTGAGCACACATGGAACCTGTTAAGGGGATGGTGGCTGCAGAAAGAACTACAAACGAATTTAAGAAACACCTAGGCTGCCTCGGAAAGGAAGGATGGAGGCAAGGGTGTTTGAAAAGCAGAAAGTGGGCCAGAGATCAGTCGAATAGGAGGGAGACAGACTGTTGGGCAGATGGCCTCTTCTGTTCCAAAATGTTCAAAGTTAAGGACACTCCTTAGCACACTTTTATTTTACACAAAGAGTGAATTAAGAAGAAACCGGGGGTCTGTCAGAGTTTTTCCTAGATTTACTTGTGGCATTTCTTTGATAAACTTCACCTTGTTTATGACATTCATTTGCTGCCTTCTTCAAATTGAGCCCCATTTACTTGGTGCTCTCTCCAAAACCCTTGGGTTTGCATTAGAAAATGTGAATTAATTAAGGGAAAGTTTCTTGTTTATGGGGTATAGTTATCTATCTTAGGTCACGTTACCTTCATCTGAAAATATCAGAGTGAGTGAAAGTTGCTCAGTCTTGTCCGACTGTTTGCGACCCCATGTACTATACAGTCCATGGAATTCTCCAGGCCAGAATACTGGAGTGGGTACCGTTCCCTTCTCCAAGGGATCTTTCCAACCCAGGGATGAACCCGGTCTCCTGCACTGCAGGCGAATTCTTTACCAGCTGAGCTACCAGGGAAACCCAGAAAATATCAGAGGAAGACCATTATTTCTCCTTTGAAAAAGTGCAATACTCACTTATTTACCAAGTTTAGGACCAGTCTAAATTATGGAAATGGTAAGTAAGTTATTATTTCACGTGTGTTTCACAGTATAGTCCATTAAAACTTAATGGACACAGATTAAAAAAAATCATCGAATTCAGCTGGCTTGCTTCAGAAGAGTGGAATAATGACATCTGATGAATCAAGCATATCTGAATGGCACCTGACAGGCAAGATAAATTCCCTAAGATTTTTTTCAGACCTCCATCTGCCAGCTATAAACTAATATTCAAGCTCACTAACCAAACTCAGAGGGAGTATAGAGCCTTATTCTACACACCTTCAGAAAGAAAATGCAGACAAGAGAACCACATCTTTGAAGAGCTCAATTGCTCATGGAGAGACCAGAAAAAACATTTCATTTCAGTTCAGTTCACTGTGTCGTGTCCGACTCTGTGACCCCATGAATCGTAGCACGCCAGGCCTCCCTGTTCATCACCAGCTCCCGGAGTTCACCCAAACCCACGTCCATCGAGTAGGTGATGCCATCCAGCCATCTCATCCTCTGCCGTTCCCTTCTCCTCCTGCCCTCAATCCCTCCCAACATCAGGGTCTTTTACAGCGAGTCAACTTTTCACATGAGGTGGCCAAAGTATTGGAGTTTCACCTTTGAAGACTCTTCAGAGTCCCTTGGACTGCAAGGAGATCCAACCAGTCCATTCTGAAGGAGATCAGTCCTGGGATTTCTTTGGAAGGAATGATGCTAAAGCTGAAACTCCAGTACTTTGGCCACCTCATGTGAAGAGTTGACTCATTGGAAAAGACTCTGCTGCTGGGAGGGATTGGGGGCATGAGGAGAAGGGGACGACAGAGGATGAGATGGCTGGATGGCATCACTGACTCGATGGACGTGAGTCTCAGTGAACTCCGGGAGTTGGTGATGGACAGGGAGGCCTGGCGTGCTGCGATTCGTGGGGTCGAAAAGAGTCGGACATGACTGAGCGACTGGTCTGATCTGATCATTCCTTCCAATGAACACCCAGGACTGATCTCCTTTAGAATGGACTGGTTGGATCTCCTTGCAGTCCAAGGGACTCTCAAGAGTTCTCCAATACCACAGTTCAAAAGCATCAATTCTTTAGCACTCAGCTTTCTTCACAGTCCAACTCTCACATCCATACATGACCGCTGGAAAAACCATAGCCTTGACTAGACGGACCTTTGTTGGCAAAGTAACGTCTCTGCTTTTGAATATGCTATCTAGGTTGGTCATAACTCTCCTTTCACGGAGTAAGCGTCTTTTAATTTCATGGGTGCAATCACCATCTGCAGTGATTTTGGAGCCCCCAAAAATAAAGTCTGACACTGTTTCCACTGTTTGGCCATCTATTTCCCATGAAGTGATGGGACCAGACGGCATGATCTTGGTTTTCTGAATGTTGAGCTTTAGGCCAACCTTTTCACTCTCCTTAGTGACATGGAAAAGTACAGAGCATGAGGATATACAAACCCAGTCTATAGGACCAATGACAGGCTGGAGATAGTCAGGGACTTTGCCATCAGATCAGTATGTTTCAAATGACAGACTTTACAAGTACTTGACTGGGTCAAATGCATCTATCCTAGCTCAGGGCAGGAGCATAGAGGTACCCAAGTAACAGGCACACTTAGAGATAAGTCATGGTCCAAGTCTGCAAAGCACAAGTAAGTACCCACCAGAACTGGTCACCTGAGTGCCTGGCATTCCAGCTTCTGTAATAGAGCTCACAAGAACCTGCACTTTTACTGGGCTATTTATAAGGGGGAGACTTAATAGTGGGTAGCCTAGACCCAATTTATCCCACAGGAATGAAGCCTACATTCAACAAGGGAAAACTTACTGAATGCCTATATTACATAATAAACTTCAACAAAATTATAAAAAGTTTTAATTGTCTGTAATATACATGAAAAATCTTTAATTTTTATGTTTGCTTACATTAATAAAAACAATATTGTCTATCTTAAATTAAAATTTATATGTAAGAACTCATCTACATGAACCACTATTAATATGAACAAAATTATCAGCCTGCAATTACTACTCATTTCAGCAAAATGAAAATATACAGATGTAACAACTGCAGATACATTAATACCATCCACCCAGGACAAGTAGAAGAAAATGAGACTTTTGATGAAGTGAAAAGTGAAAATGTTAGTCACTCAGTAAAGTCGGACTCTTTTCAACCTGATAGACTGTAGCCCACCAGGCTCTCTGTCCTTGGAATTCTCCAAGCAAGAACACTGGAGTGGGTATCCATTCACTTCTCCAAGGGGTATTTCCAACCCAGGGACTGAACCTGGGTCTCCCATATTGCAGGCAGATTCATTACTGTCTGAGCCACCAGGGAAGCCTAAGACTCCTGGTACAAGGGCTGAAATCCTATACCTTACTGAGAATATATTTTATGGACAAACTACTTTCTGTACTTTTTCTGCCTCTTACCAAAGAACTTACTTATGGACACAAACGACAAACAATGTTGATTAAATATAAGGAGTGATGACAGAGACAGTGCAAGCCAGGGTATTTTAGGGTTCCTAAAGGCAAAATGTGATAAGGGATACCCTTTTTAAAGTCAAGGAAGTACCAGCTAGGAGAAAGCCTATGGCTTCTCCCCTTAATAGCATTGTGACTGTGGGCAAAAGTTTAGCCTAACTGACCTTCATTTTCCTATTAAAATAAACCACCTGATGCCTTTCTTACAGGTTACTGTGGAGAATAGATGAGTACAAAATGCTGAGTACAATGATGGACACAGAGATGAACTGAGGGGCATGTCCAGGAGAGCACAGAAAAGTTTTCCTGAACAGGCAGAGCAGAACTTCTGAAAACAATAATTAGTTTGGAGTCTGTTCTAGAATGAACTTCACATTTTGCCAAACTCATTAAATCCAGATGAGTGGCAGTAATGAATGAAACTTAAGCACACACAAAAAGTGTTTAAAAATTATTTTCAGGTTTTCCTCTTGTTTATCTAAGTTAGAATTGAATTTACACTTAACTGTCTAGCCTAGTAGATCCCAAATCTTTGTCTGCATTTTAGAATCACCCAGGGAACCCTTAGAAAATATAGCTGCCAGAGGTTTTGCTTTAATGAATTTGAGCCGAAGCCTAGACACCAGTTTTTGTTTTTTTTTTTTAAATTACGCTCCCCAGGTGATTTTAATGAACAGCCAGAGCCCAGAACAACCACTATAGCTAGCTGCACTTGAACTGCTGCTGCTGCTGCTAAGTTGCTTCAGTCCTGTCCGACTGTGCGACCCCTTAGACGGCAGCCCACCAGGCTCCTCTGTCCCTGGGATTCTCCAGGCAAGAGTACTGGAGTGGGTTGCCATTGCACTTGAACTAGTTCTTAGGAATTAGACTCATGCATTTACTAGCAGTGACTCAAATCAGCTTCACCCATCCTGACTAAAGAACCTTATTGAAGCCTACTCAAGGATGTGGGCAGTATTATCAAATCACTTTTTTCTTTAAGAGGTAGAAAAATCTAAGAGACCATATAATTAGTCAACTGAGTTTGAATAGAAAGAAATTTATAAGATCATAATTCAACAATCCTTTCTAAGATGTAAAAAAAAATGAGCATTTTTTGCTCAGATAAAAATGAGCCATGCCTTATAATATCAGATTTCCAGTGCAATTATGTAAGAAGAAAAGGTTTTGTTTTTTTTTAAAGGATGTTTTCTGTCACATTTATTATTTCCCTTTTTGCTTTGAAGCTGTAAAAACAAAGATAACCATCTGAAAGACAGGCCTGAGGCAATTCTGATGATTGTGCAGTTTACCTGTTCAATGGAAATCCAATATACTCTTCTTTTAAGAGGGCCACCCTGACTAATATTAGTAGCTGGATCTGTTCTCAGGGAATGAACTATTTTAACCCCTGTCTATTTTACCAAGTAGATGAAATATTACACTGATTAGATGAAAATATCACTGAGCAAGATGTTTAATTGGTCTGCAGCCTAATGTGTCTCAGTAAAATGCCAGCAACCCACAGTACCAAGTTCTAGAATTGGTATCATTTTAATCAGCAACTTACCAGTGTGCTGCCATCAGTCCAACGGAAGTCATGCTCAAACATCTTGTCATTGAGACCTATCCACTGATAATCATGGCCCACACCTGAGAAGGAGAACAACACAGACATTTTTATTGCCTTTCCCAATTATGGATGAAATGTATCAAAGAAAGTTATTTTTGGACTGAATCATGAATCCTCTCCTGGCTGAATTTCTGTTTAGTTGCTCATAAAAATCTTTCATGGTCTAACTATCTTTTGTTCTTCTGCCCAACGTGTTTTAAACTAAAAAGCTAATTTGCAAATATTGTGAATAAAATATCAGACATGGACAATTATTTCCCTAGCAGTTTACTACAATTAAGTAATTTTTTCCATCTTTACTCACGATAGAAACTTTCCACTTTTTTTTATTAAGCTGTGCAGTTGGCAAAAGTTCAGTGAACCAATAAAATGTGACAGATCTCACCCATACTAGACTCATTTTGGAAGCCACATGTTTCTTCTCAAAGCATTTTTAATGGTGAGCACCTAGACTGGACAGTTCTGCAAAACTTCCTCAAAAATAATGACTTTCACCATGGAATGAGTCACAGGCAAAGACACCATGAAAACACTTAAATGAACCTCTACCCAGATTGCAAATTAACAATCAAACTTCTAAAAGATAGCAGGCACCATAAGAACATATTAAATAGATCATCAAACAATGTTTCATGAGCAAAAAATTTCTATGTATTTTCTACATAAAAGCTAGCTGCCCTCCTCTTTGCCATAGTCTAGGAAGTTATTAAACAGCTCTGGTAATAAGTTTCATTAGCTTTCAGCATCCATAAGCCAATTATGCACAGAGAATAACATTAGGGTGCTATTATAATTTAATTTTAATTAGTGGGATAAAAATAATTGAAAGCAATTTTCTCTTTAACTTTAGACAACATATGTACATATTCAAAGACCAAAAAGTATGGGAAGAATTAGATTGGAAACTTAAGAGGTGGTCATTTCTGTAAGTTAAAAAATGATTGAATAGCAATTTCATATGATTCCACCTATAGCATGCTATTTCAACCATTTCTGGTGGCAAATCAAGAAATGTCTGCCCATGTTACAGTTGAATGTTTCTCAAAATAGGGGACTCACATAGGAGAGATGATTTTAAGCATTTTACAGACGAGGGATTTAATAAGTTGGGTCACAACTGAGAATGCTACTTGTTTCAGTTAGATACAGGAAAAACTAAGAAGGTGGTAAGATTGAATGAAAACCCATGTATATTTGATTGAATGAAAACCCATGTATATTTGGTACATACGATTCACAAACATTTGTTCCTCGTGAGACAGGATACTGGTGAGATGGGCGCCCTGCAGACGGCATTCCCGTTCAGCTGCATCCCACGTTCGTCGATGGGCAAAGTACTTGTAGCACTGCCCTTGAAATTTGTGCCAGCCATAGTCACATGTCTCCGTGTCTGGGAAGAAACAAGGATGGGCTTATTAAACTCACCTATATCATTCAAACTTGGTTCACTCATCCAAAAGTTCATAGATATCCCAAGCCACATCAATGCAATGTCCCTGAAGCAAGGGATTCACCAATTTTGGTTACAGTGACAAAGAAATCATGATAAAGAGAGCCCAGGTGATTCCTGCCAAATGAGTGACAATACATCTTAGGACTGGAAAGGCACTATCGAACTGCACTTTCCTTGATGAAAGCCAGTATCAGCAGGAGAAAAACTGGAAAAGGGGCCAATCAAAACCTCTGTAGGCTGCAGAGTCTACTGACTCACTTGTGAAGCAACTGGGGCTAATAATTTCTTACCAAACTTTTCTAAAGAGAAATCAGTCAAATGATAAGATAAGAATTCTTGCTAAAAGGATTATGAATGCTCTATTTGCATAATGACTTCAAAGGCTCTGGAAATAGTCCTTCCCCACTTCCCAGAGAGAGAGCTGCATGGTCACAGGTTCTTGTCACGTAGATTTACTAAGAGAAAAAAATTCTTCATCAATTGGCAGCTTCTGGGATATCACTAACAACTGTGAGCCTTTTTCCCAAAAGGAGAGGGAGTATAGGTAACTCCCAGTGCAAAAGCATCAGGATTTGAAGTTTATCAAGAGTGACTTTAACTTAGTACCCCTCATTTCATCAAGCCATATGCACATATGTAGATATGTGTATATGTATTAATATATACATATACTTTTTCTCTTTTGAAACAAGCATACTATAACCAGTATCCTGGTGAGATGAAAACATTTGTCAAATATGTTTAAATTTTACACTGGCAGTAAACTTCAGCTATATTTTCTAGATTGCCACTTTTTAAGTATATCAAAAGAAAGTAGTCTTGCACATAGCATTGACTTCTCATTGGCAACCTTCTCAGACTAGCCCACTCACTGCTGCTGCTAAGTCACTTCAGTCGTGTCCGACTCTGTGTGACCCCATAGACGGCAGCCCACCAGGCTCCCCCGTCCCTGGATTCTCCAGGCAAGAACACTGGAGTGGGTTGCCATTTCCTTCTCCAATGCAGGAAAGTGAAAAGTGAAAGTGAAGTCGCTCAGTCGTGTCCGACTCTTAGCAACCCCATGGACTGCAGCCTACCAGGCTCCTCCGTCCATGGGATTTTCCAGGCAAGAGTACTGGAGTGGGGTGCCATTGCTTTCTCCAAGCCCACTCACAGGTGAGATTAAAATATGCATTAAATGATGATCAATAGAAATCATTTTAACTTTCATAAAGCATCTCATGAAGATATTGAACCAGTTACATGTAAAAACGAACAAAATGGCCAAGTTTATGAAAGTGGGGACACTGTGAAAACTCCACATTACCTAATGATCAGACGCCCCTCCCCTAAATTTTACTGATTGATGAAGATAACAAAACTCTATTAGATGAAATAAATGCTCATTTTATATGTCTGACTTGGGGGCCAAGCTGAAAGTCATATTGTTTCCTGATTCTCACTCCATTTATTCCTCCTCCTATAACTCATTGTGGGAAATCATGCATGATGAGAGACTTAACATTTTTCCTGGCTTCAGTGATTAAGCCAGAATCATACAACAGATGCAGCTTATCTCTGAGAACAGTCCTTATTTCAGTTTAGTCTATCAGGCCTGTTGTTTAGTTAGAGCCAGCTGACTAATTGATTTCAACAATGTGCACTGGAAGTTTTGAGTTGTATTACAGAGTTGTTTGGACACCACCAATCTCATAGGAAAGGACTCAAGACACAGATAGGCAGTTTTATAACAGTAGCACTCAGAACCCAAGAAGGAAGCCTATTTTGGCTACTTGAAAATAGTGGGTTTTCTTTTGGAAAGTTCACATGGAAGATTTCAGAGGCGAAGTGGGAGGGGTGTAGAGGAAACAGATCTTTATATATGAAAGGGTTGCGGGGGCAGGGGAGAGGTAGAATCGGGAAATTTGTTAAAATATCCTTACTGCCAGTCAGTGCTGTGATACTGTAATAGCATCAGTTCAGTTCAGTCACTCAGTCATGTCTGACTCTGTGACCCCAGGGACTGCAGCACGCCAGGCTTCCCTGTCCATCACCAACTCCCAGAGTTTGATCAAACTCATGTCCATCGAGTTGGTGATACCATCCAACCATAACCTTGGAAATTATCATTTATTTGAAGAAACACAGTTCAAGATTCTAGAGGATCCCTAGCTTACTGAATAATACATCAGAAAAAAATTATTCTCTACCCTCTTTCTTATCCTCTATTAGCCTAAACAGTTTTGGTCTGGTTTTCTTTGTCTTTCATCACTAAGAGAAAGTATTTTCCTCTTAAGTACAGAAAACCAAATGATCCTAAAAATTTAGATACATGACCATGACACTGCCCCAGTTCCTTTCTCAGTTAGCACATGTGTACAGAAAATAGAGGCAGTGTTTCTGCTAAAACCAAACAGGGACAGATTATTTATCTGTACTCTTCCAATGATTGTAAATAGATGTGCAAATACTTAACAGAGTGAATTTTTTTTAAAGAAGCCAAATAACCACACCAATTCACTTAATCCTTATTATTCATGAATTTAACAAACACGTAATGAAGGACAATGTGTCAAGCAGCACCTTCTAGCATGCAATTCTGAAAGGAGTTATCAGAAGCAGTTTGTCTTTTCAATCTTAGCTAAAAATAATGTGATACACATCTTATTTATTAAAAGGCAATGCTTTCAGATGATGCTTTCTTAGGCATCAGTCTACGTTTGGGAATATTTCTTATGCTTTAAGACTCCTATAGTCTATAGGTTATACTACAAAGTCCCACATTTAGTTTGGCCTGTGTATGTTGGGGGAAGATGGGGAGATTACAACAACACTTGTTCACGACCACAGAGGCTGAAATTGTCATTCTTAAACAACCTCACTAAAACTCTATTCTCCTTATGCTATATAGGTAACGTTTTCAACACTCCTAACATATAGCCTAACATATAGCCCACAAGCCTTAAGAAACTGTCAACACTCTGGCACTTCTGTTTGGCAAGATGTATCTTGACTTGGGGGCAAATTGTGTGTACAGAACTGTCCCTCCATGGTTCTAAGACCTTCTTCTAGATTTTAAGATCTGTTATCATTCCACCAAATGCGTCCCCTCTTTCAGAGTTGCTGGGAGTTGGGAAGTTACTAAAGCAGAGAACAGAAAAGGTCAGCTGAAGAAACAACAACACAGTCATCACCGAAATTTGGATAGAAAACTGTTTAGAGAACAATGCCGCTGTTAATGAAGAAAACATTTGTTCTTAGGCAACCTGAAAAGAGGAGAAAAAAATCTTTCAGTGTCCTGGCAGTAAATCACAGGAGCACAGCTGCATCTGGTAAACAGACTGGGGTAGCTATTCCTCAGCGAACCTTGCTGTAAGATAAAATAGAAGGTACCTGAAAGGCGATACCAGAAACGAGAAGAAAAATGAAAACTTTTTCTTTTTAATATTCTCTTAAAAGGAAGTAAAAGGTAATTGCCCCCACACTCCCTTTCAAAGATGTTACTGCTGAGTCTATCAGCTTCACATATAAATAAAATGCTTCTCCTTAAGAGTTACTTCAGAAGAGTGAAGATGTTGAAGAAATCTGGGCTTCCCAAGGCCACTGAGATTCATTCTTCCCACTCTCTAATTTACTAGCTGTGTGACCTTGAACACATCACTTTTCCTTCCTGGGCCTCAATTTCTGGTCCACTTAACCCACAGAAATATTGCTGTCAGCCAAAGGAAATGGTGTACCTTGAAGCACGTGGTAAATTAAAAAGTAACCAACAAATAGTATCTCTTTGTATTCCCTGCCAAGAATTATGCTGAGTCAAGAAGATCAGAGCCTTTGTTTTGTTCAGAGCTCTATCACCAGCACCCAGAACAGTGCCTGTAAGACTGCAGGTGTTCAGAACACTTGCGGCACAAATAATTTTTTGAATCACTCCTTGTACTGGGAACTAAGTGAAGCCAGAATCATTTTAACACATACAAAAGGCTCAAGCACCTCACCCTTTCGTTTCCTTCAAAAAATAGCATCTTTCCTACTGTTTTCTTTAAAGAAGAGGATCTTGTTTGGTCAATTATCATATTTATATTTTACAATTTTGAAACAGACCCATCCTATGCAGTAAGGAAAAAGAAAAGAAAACCCTAAAAAACCCAAACATCATCCATCCCTTTCCTTTGGCAATGCAATGCACACTCCTTTTAGCTTTGCTTTAATTGTGTTGACATCCAGATTCATGCTGCAAAGCGGAATGTGGGGCCAGACCAATGTGTCTGAGTTATTAGACACTCATTTTCATTTTGTCTGGTGGAATGGAAGTTTGGCATTAAGCACTTTTATCAAAGCCAAACCACTGTATGACTTTAAGGAGAGGAAATCGATGTTCCAAAACTGAGTGTGCTGAGTATGCGATCTGTTTCTGATTGATGGGCTCAGAAATGTTACCGTTAACCACCCAAAATACACTCTCAGGTTGGCCATAAAATGCAAATTACAGGGATCACTCAATTCAAGCCATCATGAATTTAGGCCTTTCATTCAGAAAAAAATAGATTTTTCTTCAGTAGGAAAGAAACCTGGTTCATAATATTTTTTCTGTAGTATTTGCCAAGTCAAGGTGAATGTATTCACACAACTGCATTAACTCATTCTCCAGAGATGATCAACTATGAACAATAAGACCACTGAGTCTCAAATGCTGAGAGGAGAAAATAAAGGCAATTAACACTGAATTCAATATCCTTGGTACAAGCTACATATGTAATTAAGGTCCATGACTAGTCTGTCCCCAGGAAGAATATGTACCACAGTGTTCCTTTTGGTGGATGGATGTCCTTAAAGGCTCAGCATGCCTGTCTGCAATTCCATTCTATCAGTAAAACAAAAATGATCAAATGAACATTATTGTTCAAATGTTGTGAGCTAAAAACGCATCAGGAAACCTAATGTATTTTGGCAATCTGCGAATTTCCTCTGCAGAAAAGAATATACAGTATGGTCAAAATTGCTAACAACAACAACAATAAAATCCAAATAATTATGACAAAGGGCTGTCCAGAATTAACAGTTGAGATGAAGTATCAATACTGTTCTTCATGCACATGTTGCAAAAGCTCTTACCTTGCTCACAAAGTGCACCAACGTAGCTCGGGAGGCAGAGACACCTGAAGGTATTAAAACCGTCAATACATGTGGCTCCATTGCGACAAGGATTAGAATGACATTCATCAAAATCTATAATAAAAGCCACAAAAGTACTTTCAGTAAAAGGTCAAAAGATCCTATTTCATAAGATTGCCAGGTAAAATACAGGATAGCCAGTTAAATTTGAATTCCAGATTAAAAAAAAGAAATTTTAGTATGTCACATCCTTTATTTAGGGCAAACTTGTACTAAAAACTCTTCTTTTTTAAATCTGAAATTTAAGTGTCACTGATCTAATATTTTTATTTGTTAAATCTGGCAACCCTAAGAAAATTTCAAGTATATTCAGAGTAAGGTCATTATCTCCATTGCTGTTAGATGAGTCCCATGAGCATTAAAACCAATAAAGAATCCCCCTAGCCTTCCCACCCCCAATTCTGACTCATGCTCTGACCACCTCAGTTGTGAAACACTGAAAATACTTCACTGGCTTCATAGCCTCCAGACCCTTCCCTTTCCAATATATCCTTCATTCAGCTGACTGTCATCTTCTTTAGGCACCATCAAGATAATTTTATTCACTGGCTTTTTTTTAATCTTTTTAAATGTTTAAATGTATTTTTCAATTTTTACAAAACTTTTAATTTTATATTGGAGTATAGCCAATTAACAATGCTGTGATAGTTTCAGGCGCACAGCAAAGGGACTCAGCCATATATACACATATCCATTCTCCCTCATTGGCATCTAAGCATTCCGCAGACACCGATTATCCAGGGTGGCAGTCGTCAGAATGCGGTCCCTGGACCAGCAGTATCGATATCACCTGAGAATATCAGAAATGCATGTTCCCAGGCCCATCCAAGGCTTACTGACTGGTATTTGGAGGATGGGAACAACAAATTGTGTTTTACCAAGCCCTCCAGGTGATTCTCATGTACACTAAAGTCTTAGACTTTAGACTAGATCCCACTAGCTTTCCACTGTTCTTTCCCAGCGTTTCTCTCTCACAACCCACTAAGTAGGCATCCAGAATACTCGCGGTCCCCCAGACACATCCTGCGTTTGCGGTCTCTGCTTTTGTTTGCTGTGTTGAGTCTTTCTCTCCCACTTATGAAAATCCTCCCTAATTTCAGTGTCTATATTGAATACAAACTTTCTAACAGACATCTATGATCTCTTGTGATGAAACTAATACCTTTATTTCATTGCATTTTGCAGTTACACTAAAAATTTAGTTAATGTTTATATAAGTATTAAAAATGAATATATGTGTGTTCGGTCACTTTGGTCATGTCCACCTCTTTGCGACCCCCTGGACTGTAGCCTGCCAGGCTCTTCTGTCAGTGGGGGTTCTCCAGGCAAGAATATGGAGTGGGTTGCCATCCCCTCCTCCAGAGGATCTTCTCAACGCAGGGATCTAACCCACATCTCCTGCATCTCCCATATAGCAGGCAGATTCTTTACCACTGAGCCACAAGGGAAGCCCAAAAATAAATATAAAAAATAAATTAAATTTCTAAGAGGTATATGCTGTATTCTTACCTAAAGAAATGACCTTAGTAGAAATGATAATATATTAATATCATAATAATGGTTTTATATTGTTTGCTAAGTGCCAGTCATTGATCAAACAGTTTCACATATATTAACTCATTAAATTATTTTCAATTGATTGTAATGTGAAAAAAAATGGGGGTCACACATATACTTTTATACTGCACACATAAATTTGAGGGCTTCCCACGTGGCTCAGTGGTAAAGAACCTGTTTGCCAATGCAGGAGACCTATCTTGATCCCTGGGTCAGGAAGATGCCCTGGAGAAGGAAATGGTAACCCACTCCAGTATTCCTGCCTGGAGAATTTCTTGGACAGGAGAGCCTGGAAGGCTACAGTCCAGGGGATTGCAAAGAGACAGATAGGATTTAGCAGCTAAACCACATAAAATATGTAAATTTGATATTTAAGATATAATGATTTCTTAAGTGTTATCTATTGTGACTCGATGGACATGAGTCTCAGTGAACTCCGGGAGTTGGTGATGGACAGGGAGGCCTGGTGTGCTGCGATGCATGGGGTCGCAAAGAATCGGACATGACTGAGCGACTGATCTGATCTGATCTGATTGTGATCTCTGTCTTCACTGGTTAGCACACAAATAGAACTAGCTCTGTTGACTTTTGCTCTTTTTTTTTTTAAAGATAAGCACTCTTTTAACATGAATGCTGGGGGTTTTATCTCAACATTTCTGTGTAATCTAAAGTATAAACTTTATTCAGTCATTATGAGAAAACCACTATGGTACTGCTAAAAGGAGCACCCGATGAGTAGCTCCCATCATTTTATTTCTTAGGGTCAAGGTCTGCTGCTACTGCTAAGTCGCTTCAGTCATGTCCAACTCTGTGCGACCCCATAGACGGCAGCCCACCAGGCTCCCCCGTCCCTGGGATTCTCCAGGCAAGAACACTGGAGTGGGTTGCCATTTCCTTCTCCAATGCATGAAAGTGAAAAGTGAAAGTGAAGTCGTTCAGTCGTGTCCGACTCTTCACGACCCCATGGACTGCAGCCTACCAGGCTCCTCTGTCCATGGGATTTTCCAGCAAGAGTACTGGAGTGGGGTGCCATCACCTTCTCTGAGGGTCAAGGTCTATATTTAGCCAAATCAAAACTGGAGTCCTTTTTAAATTTTTCTTCAGGAGAAGGAACCCCAAATAAGAATGGAAGTAAAAGGGACTGATTTAGTAAAGAGACAATGACGTTCTTTGGAATCCAAAGAGAGGAGGAAGACAACAATGTCACAGCTCCTCGAGGGAGAAATGGACTAGGCTGGTCTCTGGGCACAGCCAGAGAAGGTACTTTCCCATGACACGCCAGAGCAGCAAGTCATCTCAAAACATAAAAACTCCCTATTTTTTAAATTGTTGTTTAGTCACTATGTCATGTCTGACTGTGACCTCATGGACTATAGCCCACCAGGCTTCTCTGTCTGTGGGATTACGCAGGCAAGGATGCTGGAGTGGGTCACCATTTCCTTCTCCAGGGGCTCTTCCCGACCCAGGGATCAAATCTGCGTCTCTTAGGTCTCCTGCATTGGCAAGCAGGTTCTTTACCACTAGCGCCACCTGGGAAATCCATTTTTTAAATAGAGCTTTTTAAAAGAAATTTGCACTTAAATTGGTAATTTATTGATACACAGATTTGGAGACAGATTAAAATTTTTGTCAGTATGTAAGCAAATACTGTATATCAAACTTTACATTTGTAAAGCCTGAGTGTGAAAACCACACATAAATACAACTGACCTCAGTAATCTTCCTTGAGTCCTGGTGATATCAAGAAAATTCAATAAACATCTATCCCTGTTTCCCATAGACTACTTAAATTACTCTATGATTTTAATTTCATCTAACACACCATTCATCTACAATGGGCTTCTCTGAAATCCTCTGATGGATCCAAGCAACATAAACTCTCCCCCAATATGTCTTCTGGAAAAGCACTATGGTCTTTCAGGGAAGAACATCTTACCAAGTTCACACCGATCACCACTGTATCCTGGCACGCAGGTGCACACGTAGGAAGTTTCAGTAGGATAACAGGTGCCCCCATTGAGGCACGGGTTCATTTTGCAACGATCAGGTCCTACCAGGTTCAGGAAAGTAAGAAGAGCAGTTAGGCTCATCTCTCAGTTTCAACATATTTTAGCATAAAAATGCCGTTTTTTGCTACCATAACATAAGGCTTTACCATAGCACTACACATAAAAATTAAGATTAACTTTACTCTCTGGAGTGTTTCTTGGCATTATAACTAATTATTACAAATTGCGTCTATTCATTTCTGGAATCCAATCAATCATCATTATTTTTAAACAGTATTTTGTATGGTATCTGGCAACTAATTAATATATTCTACTGCAGATTTAGTTGGCATGATAATGGCAATTGATTTTAGTCAAAATGATTACACGTATGTGCACAGTGAATGGAACATGTATTCTTTTAAACGAGGTTAGTTCATGTGAAATGACTGGATACACAGAACATGCATTCTTTTTAGCATTGGCTTGTTACCATCATTTAAATTATTATTGCCTTTTACCACTTAATGCTCAGAAACTTTTTCTTCGAAAGTGTGCACTGAAGTCTCTTCTGCTACATTAATATGCTTTTTCCAAAAACACGTTCCAATTGTACTCCTTTAAACTATACTTGAAGAAAAGCAACACATGGATTAAACTCTACTGTGTAAAAACAAACCCAAATACAAAGATCTCACCTCAAGTGAAACCCCAAAATTTTATTACAATTTTCTTATTAAAAACACAAAATTGACACTCCTAGGTGATCAATATAAAGGCCAGAGGTACAAATGTATAAGGAGAAAACAGTTTAATACATATTTTCTAAATCCAAGTACTTTTAGACTAATTGAGGCACATCTGTTATTCTGTAATATCGCATGGGTAATTATATTTATATTAATAGCTTATATATATTATTTGAACACTTTCCCAGAAGTCCTTGCTTCAATGTTTAAGAATCCAAATGAGAGCTAACCATTTTTTACAAAAGAACTGAAATAAATAGGCTATATAGTTTCAAAAATTTTAAGACCTGAAAGTCTGAAATAATTGCACATGAAGAAAAGAAGATATGCACTTACGAAACATGAGAAACAGGTATGGCTGTAGAAAATAACTGAGCCTTTCCCACCCAGGGAAGTCAAACTCACACTTTCTGAGTGTTAAGCAAATTCTGGACTACTAGAAAGACTTGATAGGGGCACATGTGCACGTGTGGGTTCATGATAATTAGGTTAATTCAGATGCTTGCAACTGTTTCTTCAAAAGTGACCCCAACTGTGCTAAGATTCTCCCTATAGTTCTAAAGATCTCCCTACTTTTGCCTTCTGCTTTTGAAAACACGCTGCTTAGATGACAAGGCTACGGTCAACAACACTTCTACATGCTGCTCTCAGTGCAAAACCAAAATGACACTAAAGTGAAAGTGGTTGGTAAAGTGACGTGCCACAGAAATGTGAAGTACAGCGTTACTCCCACCACAGACACGGGACATCATGCGAGAGTGCAGGACACGGGCTTGGCGAGGGAGAGGGCTGTGAACTGAAGGCAGTTTCGATCAGGAGAACAGTTTTGTTTTCACTCATTTCATTCTTCCCTAAGCAGTGTGTAGTCATCTCGGAAAGTTGAAACTGCAGCAAATAGACCAGGCGATCCAATAGGAGCTTTTTTTATTGAATTCACCTAAAGTGACACTTGGTTTTGCAAGGACACAAGCTCTGATTCTAGGTAAACATTACGAATTGGGCAACTGGTACACATTTCTCATTTGTCAAATCCAACTCTCTCTATAGATACAGTTATTACCAGTGATTTCTCTATCATATTTCCTCTAATCTGAAGTATATTTCAACTAAATAACAAAAGAATAAATATTGGCCAGATTACTAGGTTATCATTTACAGATTCAATCAAGAGTGACCAAAAAAAAAACAAAACCACAAAAATCCATCAGCCACCTTTGATCAGATGTATTCACAAAATACTTCATCATTTATAAAAGTTACACTTTATGACTATTTCACTCTATCTGAAGCACAACAAAACTGAAGCATTGGTAGCACAAAAGATAAGGTTGCAACGCTCAGAAGAATAACTCTTAAGTATAGCCATGCTGTAAAAACATACTCATTAAAATAAAACATATTTTTAATCAGCACAGTCCTAGAAGTACTATTTTTTGGTTTCTTTTTTTCTTTTTCTAGGTAGCAACTAGGTGGTGATAGCTACTTATGGATTCCACTAACATTATTATTCCCACCGTTCTTGGAAAACACCATTAAACTCAACTTTTCAACATTATCAACTAGACTAAAAGGAAAATAAATTCTACAGAGTAAATATTCCAAGATCTCTGCTTTACATGTAATTAAATATTATTCATTTTTATACTATATTAACAGAAAACCACCAAAGACCAGTGGAAAAAACCACCTACTCTGGAGCGAGGCCCATCTGGGTTCAAATACCACTTTACCATGATGTGTGTGGCTACAACCCTGGGCCAATTACAGAGCCTCTCTGAACCTCCACGCCCTACCCTTTTAAATGGAGATAATAATGTACGCATTGTGGCCTTTCTGTGAAGCTCAAATGGCATAGTCTATATGAACCAGTATCAAATTCATGCTTCCTGTCTACTCAGCAAAAAACTAGAAATCTCTCAACAGGCAGAGTTTGAATATATACCAAATGAATACTCACTGTGGCTAGGCACTGTGTTAGAAGCATTAGGTAGACTATCTATCTAAAGCAAGGAAATTACACAAAAGTATGAACTTATAACCGATATTGTGTGAACCATGTTAAGTATTTATTAGAGTTACTTACTAGTCTCATTTGTAAAGGCCTGACAGATTTTAATATTGCCATAATAACACCCATTCATTAGAGTTTTGTTTTGTTTTGTTTTTAATAAGATACTTTTCCTGTTCCTAAAGCTAAGATGCATAACTATGGGACCTAAGACAAAGTCATATGTAAGTTGTGGATAAAGTCAAATTGAATTTTTATACCATTAACAACTTCAGGTTTTCCATGTTGCAATTGAAAAAAAAAAACAACATGTTTCTTAAACCCAGAAAAATACAAAGTTTATCTTGGAAGCCCCCAGTCTATACTTACTTTCTTTGCATCTCATTAGGGAATCAATACTATGGCCTGTTCTGCTGTATGTGAACAATACAAAGAACCTTCACCCCTTTCACAGTACAACACAATTATATAAATAAATATGTTAGGACCAAGGGACTGTTTCCACGTTTGGAAACAGATTTATCAACGTTGTGTCCTTACCTGGTAAATAGACTGCTGTGCCTTCCACTGACTCTTCATTAATGCCAATCAGGAAACTGGTTTCGTTAGAAGTTTCCAGAAGGGGAAATGATGGTGTTGCAAGCTCAGTATTTAATTCTGTGGTGCTTAGTGTTGCCTGCTTATTAGAATCAAGCATCCTCGTCGGTACTTGCTGTTTGGGGGCCGCTACTGTGGAATCCTCCCCTCTGATCAAAGCTGCCTGTGTTTCAGGGCTTATTTCCAGAGGAGAAGGGATGGTGGGCCACTCAGAAGTCTGTGGGCTGGGCTGAGGCACCACACCTGCCTCGACCCCGTGAATCACAGAAGCAGAAGTAGAATGTGGCCGCAGTGTAGCACCTTCTAACTTCGTTTCACTTGCAGCTGTGACAATAGCCTCAGCCTCAGGGGTTTCAATACTGGGAAACACCTTGACTGTTTCCCCAGAAACCTGGACACTGGTTGTGCTGTCAGAATTTTGGAAAATCTCAATTTCTTCTTGAGCAATTAGTTCTGTGGCAGAAGCCTCCGTTGGTTCTAATAGTTTAGGCTTACTTTCATCTTCTGAAGGCTCTGTGTCAGGAGGTAAGGATGGAGGCTCAGTTATGTGAAAGTCTTCTTCACTTGAGGGTTTGAAAGTCGCTTCAATGTTTGCAAGTTCTCCTGAGGATACTGGGGGTGTGCTGGCATCTGTACTTGGCAGAGCACTTGGCTGCAAGTCCTCTGAGTGCTCAGAGTCTCCACTGCCTAAGTGGATGCTGAGTGGAGGAAATGATGGTGTCTGAGAGAGCAGCTCTGAAAAAGCTGAAACTGTGGATGTGTCGATGGAATCCGGCAGACGGGCTCCTTCCATCACATCAGGTGCCTCTGTTAAACTCTGAGCCGTCAGGTAGGTAGTACCAATACTTACGTAGGGGGTAGGATCTGTCAGTGCCTCCTCAGCCCCAGAAGAGAACTCTGGTTGGAAAGAGGGACTTACATATTTCTTTGCTTCATCCTCATTCTGTGTCCTTTCCAAATAGCCCAACGTTGATATGACTTCACTTTGGTCTGCAATAGCTTGGCCATCAGACAAAGTGCTTGATTCAAAGATGTCCTCCAGGGTTTTGGCTTCAGTTTTTGACTCTGGATTAACTGTGGCAGACTTACTAGGAATGGGCAGAGATGTGGCTGTGGGAAGCAAAACGTCTAATTCTGTCTCTGAGCTAAGGATGGGGATCCCAGTCGTGAAGATAAAGTCTGTGTGATCTAATGGATTTCTGTCTTCAGGAGCCTTCGATTCAGGTGTTGCCTGAGTGTAATTAGCCAGCAGAATATCACCAGAAGCCTCAAAGTTTTCCTCGGTTGAAGACAGGTTAACAGCTGCCTCATACTTCTCTTGAACTTGAGTGCTCTCTTCACTACTGTCAGGCGGTCCCGAGGGTACTTCTGGATCCAAGTCTGTCTGCATTCCAAGGATGTCTTCATATATTGGTTTAGTGTGATCAATATCTATGATAGTATTTTTATCTGATGTGAGCTCAGGTATAATTTCAAGGATGGTACTCTCCGTCATTGTCAATATTAAATCCTTGTCCTCTTTGTCCAGATCTATAATAATACTTTCAGTGGCTTTTCTTTTGTCGGGTTTCAGCGTGGAATCCTTGAATCCCCCGAAATGGTCTTGGAAACTATCTGCCGCACCTTCTGTGGCCTTCTCATATGATGCTGTGCTTGCCGGTGTGCCGGTTGCTTCAGGAGAGCCTTCTCTCTGCTCAGGATGAAGCGGCAGCACCATTGAAACTGTCGGGAATCCATTAACAGTAACAGCTTCAACACTTGGAACCTTGGGATGTTTTTCCAGGGATCTATCAGAAACAAATGTGGTGCTTCCTTGCCTAGTTGCCTGAGTCATTCCAGAAGCGTGGACTTCTGCACCAACGGCATCCAATTCCCCAGAACCTTCTCCAGAATGTTCATAAAACAGGTCAGATGGTTTCGGTGTTGATGTAACAAATCCTTTGGCCATTTCAAGATCATATGTTCTAGCCAGAAAATCAGTGGCAGAGGTTGCTGTTTCTTTAGTTTCTGCTGTCATAGAATTCTCGCTAGAGACTTGATCAGTCAGAGGCTGTGGTCTACTGGTCTGGATTTCTTCTGCCCTACGGTGCGTCTGATTTTGAGGCTGTCCGGGGCCTGTGGAAAAAGTGAGAGGTGCCGTGAAGGGCCCTTCTGTTCTGGCGTCACTTAAAATTTCTGGTAGCGTTGTGCTGGATGCTGTCTCACCATCTTCAAAAATGCTGTCTGTTTTGGAAATGAGTGGTCTCATTTCATTTGCTACATTTTCCATTCCCTCATAGTCTCCACTTGTATCATTTAAGATGCTGGCTTCTAAACTTTGTACTTGAGAAGTCAGGGGATATAATGTGCTAAGGACTTGTTCTATTTCAGTAAAATTCACTGATCCTAGAGTAGGCAAAACTTCTTCCCCAGATCCCAGTCCAGAGAATATAAGATCTGTATCTGACTCTTTAATTATCGGGCTCGTAACTTTGGGAAAGGGTTTTATACTCTCTTCCTCTTTGATGGTTGAACCTGCAGTTACACTTTCAGCTGGTACTGATTCAGTCACTGAGGCAGTAGCTAAGAAAAAATGGGATTTTTCAGTAACTTCAGGGAGAGTAGTGTACAATGCCAAGCCCTTTGAATCTAGAGTTGGAGTGGACACGTCAGCTAAGGAAATGACTTCCTCCTCCATTCTCTCATCAGTACTGTAAGTTTTCTTTGTCGTTAGTGTGAAATAACCTGTGGTTTGGAGTCCAGGTTCAGGAAATGTCTGTGAATCAAAAGTTGTTTGTTCTGGTGCAACAGAGCTTTGAAGGGGTTCAAAAGATTCTTGTTCTTGAGTCTTTTCCTCTGATACTATTTCACTTCCATTTCCTTGCCTTACAGGGTTGACTTCTTGTCTAGGCCATAATTCGTCTGGCTCCACAGTTGGGGGAAAGTCCATTGAAACTGTGTGATTCTCCTTCACCTCCCCCTCTTCGGTTGAAGCTTTAGTACTCTCAGCTTCTGCTGTTGGCAAAATGGTGGATCTTTGATCAGTTTCATTGATAGCACCTTCTTCTCCCAATCGTTGGTCAATAAATGGGGAATCTGTTCCAGAGGCTTTTCCCGCGGCACTGGGAAACACTTGGTCAACAGAGCTGCTTACTGAGAGCAAGGGCTCACCTGAGCCCTCAGCAGAGGCTGTGAATTCTTCCCAAGGGAAGGCTGAGGTGCTGACCAAGGTGCTGCCAGGTTCTTCCGAGTCAGCAGTGTGGTTACTGAGGTCCGAGGTAGGTGTTACAGATGGTAACATCTGGGTATCCTTAAATGCTGCATCCCCTGAGCCTTCCATCATCACTATTTCTTCTTTTGTTATGGGATAAGATACTGTCGAGTATTCTCTGAAGTCACCACTGAAATCTTCCTCCAAAGGAAAATCTGTAGAAAAGCCCTTTATTTCTGCCCTGTGAGTTGGCTCTCCTGAGATCTCTGAAACCAAGTTTTCCTTAGATGTTTGGCTTATAGTTTCAGCAACCTCCCTGACCACTGCAGTACTGAAGACTTGTTCGGTTGGCTCAAAAGGGAATACAGTTTCCACATTTGGAGACCAAGTGCCAGCTGCCTCCTCTTCAGCTAGAATTTCAGGCTCTAAATTTAATGAAAGTGAAGAAACAGTGGTGGTTTCTGGGTCAACAGCAGCTTCTCCGGAGCCCTGCTCCATAAAGAGAGAGACGGGGCTCCCTGGGACAGTAGGTGACCCTTCCAGAACCCCAGGTTGACTGCTAAGGCTGGGATCTGTGGTCTGTGCTGCCAGATTGTCTAAAACTTCTGTTTCTTTAAAGACAACGGTAGAACTTGTCGTTTCCCTTTCAGACTGTGTGGGTGTCATCTGGGACGTGAAACTCTTCCTAGTAGCAGCTGCTGAATCATCAGGTGGAGTTTCACTTGAGCTTTCTAACTCAGAGGGTGAAACAAACTGATCTAATCGCTGTGTAGGGGAACGTACCTCAATTGTAGAAGCTGTACCTGTAGTTCCCTTCTCCTCCTCTTTCCTTGTTGTTTCCTCCAGAGGTGGACTGAAAACCCACTCATAAGTGTCTGTCTCCCTTACAAATTTGGTAGGCACTACTGCAGAAACCTGTTCAGAAATTGAATATACAGTGGTTGTAGGAACATCCACAAGGCTCTCCGTGATCATGATCTTGCTGGTGTCTGAAGTAACGCGGGGGTCTGTAGTATTTCTCTGTGATAAATCAGTTATCATGGCAAATATTTTATCTTTGTCTTCTTCTGCTTCCCCAGAGCCTTCCGGAATTGGAATTGAAGGACTTCCCGAGAACTCGACAGTGTGTCTAGGGGTTATTTCCACCCAGCTTTCTACTGTGGACAACGGCTCATCAGACTGTGGAGTGCCTGTTAAGATAAATGATGCATCCTCTGAGACAGGTGCTGATACAGAACTTGCAACCATACTTGGAGTATGTGTGGTAGAACTTTTTTCTGCCTCTTCACCAAACGTTCCTTCGGTAGCCCCTGAAAAGATGATTTTTTGAGATTCCTGGTCAATGGCAGCATCTCCTGAAGACTCTTCAGGAAACAGAGGTACCGATTCAGCATGTTCATGCACCAGATGATCAAGGTCAGGATTTTTCTCTGTGATTGAGTCTGGCCCCTCAGTGGCTTTTCCCTCATGGATTGAGGCTGTGGGGAAAATATCAGGCTCGCCACTTGAGAAAGGCTCTGCTGTTTCAGGGTAAATCTCGGGTCTCCACGTAATTTCAAGGGACTCCGTTGTTTCTTTAGATTCATTAGGTTGCATGGCAGTGGACAGTCCAGCATGGGTGATTATAAACTGATGGCTATCACTTTCACTGCTGTCTGAAAAATTTTGAGAAGGTGCAACACTTTCGAACTGGCCACGCCTAGCTTCTGCTGCTTCTGGGTCCTTGGGAACAGTGGTAACTACATGCTTCCCATTTATGTACTGCACGGATGGGGTGGTCGTGACATCAGTGGCATTGGCACACTCCTCATCTTCTTCATCCTCTTCACTGTGCAACATACCAAGTAACTCAGGTAAAATTTCAGCAATTAGATCGTGCTCTGGATCTGTTTCTTCACTACAAGGCTCATCTTCTTTAGATTCTGAATCTATTGGATGACCACTTACACTGAAATCACTCATTCGACCTGAAAAAAACAAAGAGTTTTCACAATACTTAAATAGAAGATTTGGCAGTGTACGATAGAAGAAATCGATAGCAAGGCTGGCTGATCACACTCTCACACAAAAAGAAGGATTCAAATCTGTTCACAGTAAGAGCAATCACCCTTCTACACATGGTTCTCAGTCTTCGCATTTGCTGTTTGATATTAACAACGGGAAAGATAAATCCAATTGTAGCAACAGGTCACAAAAGCTCTTCAACATGTTTAACAAAACCACATCCTTAAAACGAAACAAGGCACCAGGTACACACAGTGTAATCATGAAATGGAAGAATTCATCTCTGTGCAAACTGGAAAAAAAAAATTTCAAGTTAAGATCCCTTCACGAGATCATACAGAAAAAAGTAACTGTTGTCCTTCATGTTGGTGAATGCAAAGATACCCTCTATTGAATAGGGAAGTGAGAAGCAATTTCTTCTGGCCTCCTGTCATAATTTACTCTAGAGAAGACTGTTTTTAGAAAAGTAAAAGAGAGGTTTCTTTACAGCCCTTTCACAGTGTGATGACAATCCTGTCCCACGCAACAGTAAGACAAGACTTAGCTGTGTAATAAACTGCAGCCACATTCCATGCACAAGGGCAGGAAGCCCTGGGGAGGAGGGGCTGGGGGTCTCCTTGCAGGGCTGTCTCACAGAAAGCACCAGGAAAGAAGAGCCCTCCACACCTTTCCAGCTTTATCTGTAATGAGAGGTGATCTGGCCTGGGGCAATTGTCATTCTTTTCATTAACCTTTTCTCCAAAAGAAGTTCAGGAGTCACTTCTAAACATTAGAACTAGCATACCTGAAATAACACCTATTCTCGGAACATTTCCTAGACTGTAGATTGCCACAGGGTATCAACCACTAAGCCCATCTGTCTTTTCTCTCTCCAAAAATCCACCAGCAAAGCTCCTCATCCAAACACCAGGAGGGGGACATTCCGCACCCTCATTTGCATCGGAGTGGAATTCAGTGGTCCTTGGAGAGGGTTTCAGAATCACGGCAGCACGGACAGGTACCTGTGGGTGTTCTGACCCCAGGAAAGACACAGAGAAGCTCGTAGGGTTGCCCGGGGTCTCGCCCTCTGGTCCCGGGAACACTGTTGCAGATACAGCTTTCAGCCTAGCCCTGATCCATGCCACACATGCTTAGGTTGAACCTGAGAACTTACAGGAGGAATAATAATTACAACGACGGAATCACTCCTACCCTCTATTGGTAGGGAAATGGCTTCTGTTGTCAGAAGCCACTCCCCGTCACCCAACATCTAACATTTCCTGATGGCAAAAAAGAAAAACACTCTATTGAGACGGTAGCAATATTGTCTGTATTCTTTGCATGCGTGTGTGTTTCAGTCATGTCTGACTCTTTGCCATTGTATTCTCTGTGTCAGCATAAATACAGAAGTATATGAACATCCAATAAAAACTCTACAGAGCTCCTTCTGTTTTTAACTATGGTTTGCTAATTAAAAAAAGAGAGACCGCAAAACGTTTATGTAAGTAGAAGATATATTGTATTTACATTAATCCCTTTCACTCTAATAAAAACAAAAAAGAAAACTTTTTTCTCTGTATCCCATCTTCACTATATTGCCACCATAAAATATCAGTACTATTTGTGTCAGAGTAGGTCACTCTTCCCTACTACATGTGCATCCTATTTAACTTTCACACACTACAAATCACTCCTTATATCTCCACTGAATACATTCGGTGCCTCAATCATGTAAACAAAGTGGGACAGGTATTCAAATGAACAAAAAATACTGCTACCCTAAACAGAAATGTGATCAATACATAACTCTGGCATATTACAAAAATATAAAACCCCACCTAGAGGGGTGGGATGGGGTGGGAGGTTGAAGGGAGGTTCAAGAGGGAGGGGACATATGTATTAGCTATGGCTGATTCATGTTGATGTAGGGCAGAAATCAATACAATACTGTAAACCAATTATCCTCCAGTTAAAAAAAAAAACAACTAAAAAATAAATAAAACAGATGGCCAACAGGGACCTACTGTATAGCACAGGGTACTGTGCTCAATATTCTGTAATAATCTAAATGGGGAAAGAATTGAAAGAGAATTTACATATGTATATATAGAGCTGCATAACTTTGTTGTATACCTGAAACTAACACAACATTGTAAATTAACTATAAACCAATATAAAATAAAAATTTTAAAAATTAAAAATATGTACTAATATAGATGATTTCTGCCACAGAAGTTACAGCTATTCCTAATTGCCAAACTCACAGAAGTAACTAAATGCCTTACCTTTGTTTTCAAAAAAGGCTAAGTTCATTTAATATTAGATCATAGAAGTTATTACTCTGATCTTATACTGTCTCATGGTGTATGTTTTAAAAGAAAACATCTTCAGATGACAAATACCTTTTAATATAGCTTGTGTTGAAGGCTACCTCTCACTAAGGAAAAAAGAATGTGAGAGAATATATATGCATATTCTTATACAGGTATATGAGAGAATGCATCTTTAAATGCCTTCTGTACAAATGAATCTTTTGAAATATCACATATATAACCTTATCTAATCACTAAATCAAGCAGCCTCATTGTTAATACTATTTGAATACAGTTGAGTGAAAGCGTGTTAGTCGCTCAGTCGTGTCCGACTCTGCAACCCCGTGAACTACAGCCCACAAGGCTCCTCTGTCCGTGGAGTTCTTCTCAAGGTAAGAATACTGGAGTGGGTTGCCATTTCCTTCTCCAGGGGACCTTCCCGACCCAGGCATTGAACCCAGATCTCCTGTGCTACAGGCAGATTCTTTACCATTTGAGCTACCATGAAGCTACACTCAGTTAAACGATTCTGTGAAACTTTGTAGAATTTAACAGGAACTTCAAAAATATGCCAATTTTAAATTGCTTATAGTGCCCGGAGAATCCCAGGGACGGGGGAGCCTGGTGGGCTGCCGTCTGTGGGGTCGCACAGAGTCAGACACGACTGAAGCGACTTAGCAGCAGCAGCATAGTGTCATTTAGCATATCACCCTTTTCATTAGGTTTCATTAGGTATAAATATCATGAGAACTCATTATGAAAAATGATCACACATACAGTCTAAATTTCCACAACACCTTGCACTTAAATACAGAAGGAATTTCAATAAGAAGCATAGGTGTGTGTCAAGCATATATAAAAAAATCCCCATCACATTTTGTACCTCTGTATAAGCAGTGGAGATTAAACTAACTACTCAGCCAAGCTTCTCCAGCCAAACACAAGGATACATAAGGAAATAACTGCTTGATAGTCTTTATTTATAAACTCCTAGGCTGGGAATAGGGTGAAAATATTCAATGTTATTATAGATTTCTATGAATTTCTAAATAAATTCCTTACTTTTTAGAAAAACAAAATGGATATAAACATATCCCATGAACTTCTTAGTGAATAATTATAGATAGAGGTTCATTAGGTATGATGTTGGTAGCTCTAAAAACAAGTGGGGTGGAAAAAAGCAGAAAGAAGACACAGAGGCCTGTCAGTGTGTCAAATGTCAACATGTCAAAGGAACTGACACTCTGACGCTCACTTACATGTTTTACAAAGGAAAAGAATAATTGAAAATAAAATGTTTTCCTAGTAAAGAAAACAAAGAACTCATTGTAAATCAACAATTTTTATAATAATTTCATTGACTATCAACTCATTAAGTCTATTTAATTCAATTAATTAAATTCCCTGACATTCATTTTATGTTCTCTAATTGCAGTTCAATGAACAGAGTATAATATTCTTTTAGCCCATTTTCCACTTGGATAAGGAACCCTGACATTTCTTATTGCTCATAAATCTGAGGACTCCCTTAGCATTTTAGACCAGCGTGTTAGAATATTTCACCAAAAGACTCAACTGTTAGATGCAATTTATTCCATTTTCTAACCTAAATAAATACCACAATACTTCAATCACAGCCATAAACTTCACAACACAGCTCAGCATCGTACTGGTTTTTGCATGCAAAATTAAATTAACTCCCACAACCATGCATGGCACCCAAAAATGCAATCTCCCCAAGATCAATTGATTGCACAAAATTTACTAAATACTTATTCTCTATGAGACTATATGGCAGACTCATATTTACCAACTTTACAGAAACCTATGGCCTCCAAGGGTGTCTTCCAAATCTTTCTCTTTCTCTCTGAAACAAGTCCTCATGCCAGTAGGTTAGAGAAATGACCTTCCTATAACTCTTTTTGCAAAGGACACTTTGTGATTGTACGTAATGCAGATGTACCAATCATTACATTTAAATTAGAATTCCTTTATCTACCTGCCTTCCAAGTACCTGATCTGCCTTGCCTCAGAATGGCAGAAAATACAGAAATACTGAAGCAATTTCATCTTATACTTCTCATTGTTCTTTGAAGTTGGACTGACCAAATAACTATCAGTGCATCATAATAAACAGTGATTGAGAAGATATATTTCAAAAGGTGCTCATTAAATATGAGCACTGTAAAAATGCTCCACTTAACAAGAATTCTTAAACAAAGATATGAAATGTACATAAAATTATTTGGTTTTCTTTTCTGAAAGGAATCTTCTCACAATTAACTTATCAGTGAAAAGTGAAAGTGAGGTTGCTCAGTTGTGTCCGACTCTTTGCTACCCCATGGATTATAGCCCACCAGGCTCCTCCATCCATGGGATTTTCAGGCAAGAATACTGGGTGGGTTGCCATTTCATTCTTCAGAGGGTCTTCCTGACCCAGGGATTGAACCCAGGTCTCCCTCATTGTAGCCAGACGCTTTACCATCTGAGCCACCAGGGAAGTCTTAATAACTTATCAGTATTTATTATTAAAATAAGTTGTGTTCCAAATGGTTTCTTCTGATTTCTTAATATTGGTTCAAGGGTGAGGAAAATATTCACTGCCCAGGGCTTTGAAGACAAGTTTTTTGGCCAAGAGATTCTCTACAGATGAATTGACATTTTATTCTTAGCATGGCAAACTTGTTTTCATACTTTTAAAATGTCATGAAGGGCTTCCCTGGTGGCTCAGTGGTAAAGACTCCACCTTCCAAAGCCAGAGACATGGGTTCAATCCCTGATCCAGGAAGATGCCACGTGCTGAGGAGCAACTAAGCCTGCACACCACAATTATTGAGCCTGTGTTCTAGAGCCTGGGAGCCACAACTATGGAGCCCACGAGCCGCAAGTACTGAAGCCTGTGAGCCCTAGAGTCATGCTCTGCCTCAAGAGGACCACTGCAATGAGATGCCCATGTACAGCAGCTGGAGAGTAGTCCCCAGCTCACCACAACTAGAGAAAAAGCCTGAGCAGCAACAGACCCAGCAGAGCCAAAAATAAATAAATAATTTTTGTAAAAAGTCACAAAATCGACTTAAGATAGACAGGTGAATTCACTCCTGCCACTGCCACCTCGATCTCACCCATATTCCAATTTGCTCCTCTTTATTTAGTTTCTGAAGTTACTTCTTCATCCCCCTTTCTTGCCACCACCCTCACCCACCATGCATATTATGAGAGAGTTGCAAGAGCTATTATTGCAAACCAGAAAAGTTTCTTTGTAGGGTGTGTGACCGGTGGGGGGTGTGGAGGGGAGTAGGGAACACCTGTGTTTCTGTGAAAGCAAGTATTTCATCATGAAATTGTGATCTGCTCTATTTTGTACTAACAGTGCAACCTCATGGAATAATTAATGACCCCAGCTCTGAGGTGAACAAATTCTTACAAAAGACGACTCTATTTTAGAATTTTATTCTAGGGTGATATAACTTTTATTTGGACTGCAAGAGTCAAACCACAGAACTCTACACAGCGTATGTATAATCTTTTCTCTGTTTCTATGAATGTATTTTAACAGCTTGAATATACCACGCTAATAGATTTTTTTTAATGGCATTTCACACAAAGCTTTATTGCTAGCTGACCTCAAATTACTCATCAAGTATATTTAAGTACTTAATGGCAAAATTTTGTAGACATAGCACAAGTCTTACAATCACACTGTTAGCAGACACAAAACATAGTTGCTAAGATGCAGAGGCAGCTGGCTAGAGTCCATGTTTTCTATAGGGAATTCTACAATTTAAGAGCTTTTAATCAAATATAAGTATATACCAATCCACTCAGTGGAGAGATACTAGGATCACATTTCTCTATTAAAATAGATTTCAATGTGTGGAAAAAAAAAGATTTTGGTTCCTTATTTAAAAAATACAATAGACAGCCATACTGAAGTACTTGAGAAACACTTTTGGAATTTAAATAGAGAAAACTTGAAGTTGTCTAAGATATTTAAGTTTTCTGACACATACCTATGAATCTAATATATCCAGACATAAGCAAATGCTTCAATTTCATTCACCATTGAAATATTCTTAACTAAAATAAAATGCTAGCTGCCACCTTGTAAAACAATGAAGACTACCTAATGTGCTTTTCCACTAGGTTGTCTCAGACATTCCAAATTTCCCAACATTTTCAAAATTTGAGACACTAAAAATGGTGCCAACTCAGGATGTTGAAAAAATAAATGACATTAGTGATCAAGATATAAATACCTTCCCCAAATCTTGTCACTTGTTTTCATATGCTTAAATTACTTTAATAATTGAAAATCACGTGATATTTAGATCAACGCGCAATCCCTCCAGAGGTAAGAGATTAAACTAGAGGCCAGGAGATCAAGATTGGATTCTGTGACCCGTGTCTCCCTGTTAGCTCTGCTAGCCGAGGTTCATTTGGTGTACCACCCATGCATGCTATCGGACACTGACAGCTACTGCTTGCTGAGAAAGGAGCTCAATATTTCTCAATTCATGAATTTTACACCCAGAAAGCGTAATAAACAATATAAGCGTTTCTGATGGCCTCACTTTTGAGGCAGACATGTTATGGGGATGATAAATGGGAATCATCTCTTTTCCCAGCTTCAGATAATCCTCTAATAATGCTGTTCTTTCAAGTGGAAAGAATGTGTTTAGATACAGTCATCTGCTCTAAGTGAGCTTAAGGAGTTACCACTGAGTGTGGGCTTTTCTTGCTTATAGAAGAGGCCCAAGGGACTCCCTAACTTCCAATTTTTAAAGGGTAAGGGCTTTCCTGGAGAGCTTAATCAAGTAATTTTGGGCCCTTCAAGCATTTTTGAACAGTAAGATAAAGAGCTGCATGAAAAAGAAGGCAGGTTATTTCAGTTTGTAAATGTTTCCTTGAAAGCAGAGCAAATGACAAAAACCAATTATTGGGCAGTACTTACTTTTCTTATCTTTTTCATGTTAGTTCCCCATGATTGTCAAAACTTTTCATAGATGAATAGATGACAGATAATGACTAGATGCCCAACACCAGAAAAATACTTTGGTCAAAATCAAGGATTCAAATTTAGGTAAAACACTTTGACATAAGTAAAATGAATGCCCCTCATATATGTGTGTGTGTATGTGTGTGTGTGTGTGTGTATCTCAATACTTCCTTCTAAGCTCTCCAATTACAGCTACTAAACTGAACTTTACCAAACATCAGTTTGTTTTCATTACAACACTCCCTTCTTCAAAAGTTACCTCTTCCAACTGACCTTTTCAATAGCATGTTCAAACAGTTCCATGGCTGTCCTCACATTTATCCTCATCCTCTCATTCTCTGCATCTCTGAGTTGGATGCAGAGAAATCTATGCCCCCATCTCAATATCCTCCTCATTCCCAACTCACACTTCTATTCAACAAGAATCCTCCTGCCCCAAACTTGGAATGCTTCATAAACCCTCCTTGGAGCTTCACTCCTGTATTTATGAATGATCCAGCTGAAGTCTCCATTCCTCCAGTCTGTCTTCACTAAAACTCCTCAGCCCGAACTGGTTGTGTCTTTCATTTGTATGCCATAGGACTTATGTCATATTGTTTCTTATTTATAAATTCCCTAGTGGGTATTATATACTTGTCTCACCTTCCTTACTAACTTCTATGTTCCGTAAAGTGAAAGGATCTTTTAAACATGTAAAGCTTTCCTTATTCTAGCCACTTAGCTTCTCTTTGGGAATTTAGTTGAAAGAATGTCTACATAGTTATTTACCATCAAGAATGGAAACATTTACATTTACTACTTTGACCCTTTCTTTTAAATATCTGCATTTTTTCTGGTCCTGAAGAAACTGTTTTTTGGCTGCAATAATAGCTCAAATTCTGAGACACAACTAAAAGAAACACAGATAATGCAAATATTAAAGACTTCTATGGCTATGAAAATCAGATAATCTAAGTGGGCAGGCATAGTCTCAATATTATTTTTTATCATTCTTTTCCTTTCCAAATATAGAATCCATATAGGTTTATCTCAGGGCAATACTCACTATTTTTCTCAAGTGGAAATATATAATGAACATATTTACTTTGTCAGTATAGTCAAAAGAATCCTTAAGCCATGAGCATATGTATTTCCTTTTAATTCCCATGCTGATAGAGAGAAAGTAATACGGGTATGGCAGTGTGAGGTATGCAGGTCTGTATAATTCAAGATACATTCTCCACCCCTCACGATCACTTTTGATCCAATTACAATTACTCTGAAATGTTAAAAAACATATGTTTCCATTATAGTTAATTCTATTTTCTTCCTTCCTTACAGATGTCAAGGTTCATTTAACATGTGTGAGAAAAGCTACACTTCCCAAAATGTGATAAAGGCCAGCATTTCATTTAGGGGAGACTGAATTAAACATTTTTTCCCCCTTAAAACTGGTAAAATACAACTTAAACTTGCAGAGGTTTAAAGCAACCCCTTCCCCAATATGTCTATATTTCAAGGTCAGAAAGCCTTTACTTTACTGTAGGGTTCAACATTCTCCAGGAATAAAGACTGCATGCATTAAAAAAATACAGACATCTAATACTAAAAAAAGAAGGCAAATTTAAGAAAAGAAACAAAAAATATGAAGGCCTGGGTCCCACCACTAGAAATTCAGATTCAAGTTGTCTAGTGGGGGTTGGGAGAGTGGATATTTTTATATGGAGGCTCCCTGGTGATTGTGATATAAAGCCAAGGTTGAGAAGCAACATGAGCAGAATTTGTGCACTGGGGGATTTCCTGGGGCTCCTTCAAACCCCTGCACAGAATGGCATCACTGTCGGTCAGCTGCTGATACCTGGTTGGTGCTGTTCTGTGGCCTTCTGGGCAACATGGATGGTTGCTCAGCAAGAGGATGAATGCCCAGAGTTTCCTGTGAGGCTGATTCTGAGACTTTGTCTGAAATAGTAACTTACTTCATTGTTGCTGCTGTTGTTCAGTCTCTCAGTTGTGTCCAACTCTGCGACCCCAAGGACTGTAGCAAGCCAGGCTTCCTTGTCTTTCACTATCTTTTGGAGTTTGCTCAAACTCACGCCCATATTACCTCTATTTTTCTTTTTTATTAAAGCAAGCAACTGGCTTTTATTGTATACTTTTCTTGCTTATTGATTATTTCAAGTTGCCTTCCCAACTAAGCTACGGATGACATTATTTTCCTTTCCCTAGCCCTGGTGGCTCAGATGGTAAAGTGCCTGCCTGCAATGCAGGAGACCCGGGTTTGATACCTGGCTCAGGAAGATCCTCTGGAGAAGGAAATGGCAACCCACTCCAGGACTCTTGCCTGGAAAATTCCATGGACGGAGGAGCCTGGTGGGCTACAGTCCATGGGGTCTCAAAGAGTTGGACATGACTGAGTGACTTCAATTCACTTCAGCCACAGAGTAGCTTGACTGAATGCCTTTATTTCAACAAGCCTTTAAAATACTTCCTGGGAGTGAATGTGAAGAGATGGGCAGAGAATGTTTTATCTTCAGAGAGTGAAATGGCTCCCTTAGAAAGCAGAGCAAGGTAAGATCACAACGTAATAAAAGATGGTAACTATAGTATATTCCGTTGTACTCTACAGAAGCATATGTTGGTGTGTTTTCTTCTCCCTTTCTCAACTTAGAGAAACCCAAACCTACTCCGAACAGCACAGGGCCAAAGAAACTAACTCACTCTGTGAGATGCCAGGAATACTGTGGTGTAAGATGAAAAGATGAAGTCATTGGAAGCTAGACAAGGTAGTGTATGCCGATTACATACTAGGGGCAAGCAGGTCTAAGTACCATACTGAGACATAATATGTCAAGCTTTCATAGACACAGATGTTGAAGTACAACTAAACTTTCCCTCTCACTCAAGGGATTCTTTCTTTCCAGTTTCAAATCTCCTACTTTAACTTATCTATGGAAAAAAAATTTTGATACATTATCACAATAATTCTAGCAAGTATTTAGAAGGTTTGCCATAATTTAGTCTCCTCCTCCAAATCAAACCACTCCTTTTGAGAATAATTATAGCTTTCACGCCATTGGATCAGGGTTTCCTTCTTGATTTACACTCAAAAGGTCTGAATATTGGCATATCCCTCTAAGGAACACAGTTTCTCATGCAATAGGTGCTGAATTGTCCACACAATACCCTAGGTTGAAACAATATTTTACAATTTCCATTGCCTCAATTGTGTTGTAAAAAATCAGAGTACTTCCATGCAAATGAAAAAAATATATACAACAGTTTTCACTAAAAATTGTTCCCCTGTCCCCTCAACCAGAGCCCCATTCTTGGAATCTTCCTATTAATAAAGTCACTTATTAATCAGCTTTTTTTTTTTAAATGTATATGTGACAAACTGGCCTCAGTGAGATTCAATGTAATAAATTTTGCAAATAAATTTTAAAACTGACAAAAACAGATAATGCATTTAAATTATTTTTTCATTTTACCTCATTAAAATGAAACCTTTATAAAGCATTTCTTTTTCTGTTTCTTTTATCCCTTTGCTCCTCTCACCACACGTCTCTCCCCTTAGCTACACCCCTCCCCTCCAAAAGTTCTGAACACTGTCTGGGCCCGTGAATACATTTTTTATTCACTGCACAAATGAATGATCTAAGAGCTATTAAGAAAGAAGAATGTAATCCCTGTGTAGAGAACTAGGGGGTTTCCTTGACAACAACAAAAAGACAGCAGGGAATGCCCATGTTTTCTATGAATATGCAAGAAGAGGCCTGGCCCAGCACCTGGAAAAATTTATAAAGAATTTGTGAAAAGATCTTTTCTTTGAAAAAAATTAAATTTGCAATCATCAAAAATCACAAGTCCAATTTTCACACATGAAAAAGAGCAGAAAGCTAATGAGTTCTACATGTTGATAGTATAGAATCAATACTATAACTATATTTAAAATTTAAATAAGGGCTGCAGCTGCTTCTGATTTGCACCCAAAATGGCATCACCCTAGACAAACACAATCCATAGATGATTAAAATTTTAACAAGCTCTTGCAGTCAGACAGATACTAGAGTATAATTATATTTGTCTCACTGTAGTATAAATCATCTCAAATTTTAAGGAAATTGCATTTTTAACATACTTAATACAAAACAATCTACATTTTCTGACATTTAGACGTTCACAATGAAACAACTGCCGTAGCTGAGAGGAGATTCATTTCTACTACGTCATTGCCATGTGCAAAGCACTATGCTGGGTGCTTTCTAGTCACTTAGGAGGTATTAAACGTGCGATGTGCCTGCCACTGTGTCGTGCAAGCCCAGGAAGAGATCCCCTTCTCTTTTAAGTAATCTCGTGAGTTTGTAGTATTAGCACATCAGAGAAGACAATGGCACCCTACTCCAGTACTCTTGCCTGGAAAATCCCATGGATGGGGGAGCCTGGTGGGCTGCCGTCTATGGGATCGCACAGTCGGACATGACTTAGCAGCAGCAGCAGCAGCATTAGCACATATGTTTACTATTATAACAACTGAGGCCTGTGGCGATCAAGCAATTTACTCAAGATCAAATAGGTGGCAGATAACAATGTTGACCATGAACCCAAGTCTGTTTCCAAAGGCTCTTTCCACTCCATCGAACTGTATCCCATGGATCAAATCAACTACCTATCCATGGACTTTCAGAATATCACAGAGTATGCTTCAAAAATCCAGTTCTAGTATAGTATGTAGTGAATGGCAATTATTTGACTATTTGTTGGATACATGTATATTAATATATTTGGATACATACATATATGTATGGCTAAGTTGGTAAAGAATCCACCTGCAATGCAGGAGCTCCCGATTTGATTCTTAGGTTGGGAAGATCTGCTGGAGAAGGGATAGACTACCCACTCCAGTATTCTTGGGATTCCCTTGTGGCTCAGCTGGTAAAGAATCTGCCTGCAATGTGGTGAGATCTGGGTTCGATCCCTGGGTTGGGAAGATCCCTATACGTGTGTGTGTATATACATGTGTGTATATATATACACACACAGTGATCTTTTGTTATATAATCCCTGTGATTTGGAAAAAAAAGAGTATGTATCAGAATTTAGGAACGATTCTTTCTATACAATAATCACTACTACATCCATTTTACTGGCAAAAAATTCTGACAGAAAATTTAAGAAATTCCTGGGTCCACATGGCCAAGAATCAAAGGAAAGACTGATTGTAGTTTCCCTAACTTATATCACCTGCTTCTGTAATATTGCTAGTTCAAACTGCATTTGAATTAAGATATTATAAAAGTTTAGATCATCTTTTAGGGTATACACCCCACTCTAAAAAGTAGTTTTATGTCATTTAATTTTACAAATGTGTAATTCTGAACCGTGATACATCATGGGACGTGTTTTGAAAAGCTAAATGTACTTAACTTACAGATGATGCTATCTTTATCAAAATATATCAATCACTGAAAAATAGGAAAATGTGAGAGAACACTCCTTCCTGAGGAAGTTGCCTGAAGTTTCCATGATTTGTATAGGCTTCTAGGTGAATCTTAAGAAGGCATTCATCTTGTGAATCAGGGGAGCCACTCTGCCATTCAAGCCCTGTCTAGGAAAATGCCTGACAGTACTTGGGGCTCCTTGGCCCACTGGTGAGTCTCTGTTGTGAAGCAATAGGTTAATAATGAGTTTTCAGCCATTTGTCTTTGATCGTACCCTTCCAACAAGAACCAGCTTATATTTCATCCTTCTCATGAAATATTTTCTGAATCCCCTGCCTTCATTGATTTATTCTTTGTTGATATAATCTGCCATTTAGTCAGTATTTCACACCTAGTGTGTAATTATGCATTTCTGTACTGTTAATTACATTTGACTATGTTAATATAGGCTCCTCAAAAGCATTTAAAGGCTTTGGGAGCAGGGCCTATGGTTTACAGTTATTTTGTGTCCCTTTTGATTCTGTTAAAGAACAAAGCATGTTGTAGCTTTACCTGAGGATAACCCTTGACTGACTACTCTGCTAGAAGACAGTGTGAGCCTTTCTCTCAAGGTCACTGCTAATGACAAGTGGCATTTGTCTTTGGCTGACGCCCCACCTCAATAGCAGCTTCGACACTGGCAACTTGTAGTTGCAAGTGCCATTTTCAGAAAGAATAAGCTTCTTTATGTTAAGAAGAAGACAGCAAAGTTCCTTTTACCCAACTACAGGACATCTCTTTTATTAGTAAGCCTCAACCTGTGAGAAGCATGATTTTAATGTCTTCAAGATTTTCTTGAGATTAGTGGGTTAATAAATATTTATACAGCATTTAAAAGTTTGAGATTCTATGTGTTTTGTATGTGTGTCTTATGTGAGTGTATGTGTTATACATACAAAACATTTCACTTAGAAGGACTTGGTAAAAAAGGTAAGCTTTGATCTGTACTGTAGTGTTAAGCTCATTAATAATTTAAAAATATTAAGGCCAATTCTTTTTTTCCTACTATAGAAATGAAGGGAAAGGAGACAGTCTCTTCTTTTTTTCATTATTTTGCCAATAGAAGAATTCAGTCCTTTTCTAGACAGCCAAGGAGGAATGAGGGAAGCCATCCTAATTCCCTGCAGGGGAAAAAAAACATGTGCTTCTCTGGCAGGGAGCCACAGCTGGAGCCCAGCAAAGAGAACCACTCAAGTGTGTAGGTACCCGCCCCATCCACGTTCAGGGATGTGCTCCAAAATTCTGCAGGAGAGAAACAGCCCAGAACCAGAGCTGCTGGTTTCAGCATGCTGTTCTCCTGCCATCGCAGGTATCTGAATAGCATACACAGAGCCCCTTATTAGCAGCAAACGAAATCTAAGCCATCTCCTCTTAAACCAATAGAATGCCAATGAGAAGCCAGTCTTTCCAGAGTCTATGTTCTTTCAGAAACTGACAGACAGAGCAGCACCTGAGCCAACAGCGAGTCATTATTCCTGTGAGTTCATCAGGGGAGAGAATTGCCTCACTGCAAAAATGCTCCAAGGAGTGCCAAGACTCAGACTAGTACCAAAGTGCCAGACCCAGTGTGCCTCTGTCTGACATCTGCTGCATTTCCCCTGGACACCTCACAAATTACCTCTGAAGTTTAAACATGATAAAATATATCAAGAGTGGTCTGAAAATATCAAGCTCTAAGTGCACACTTGATGATTTTGCCCTGCACATACTCTGAAATATAATTATATATAATTTTGACTACATACAGCTATCAATAAGATTAAAGTTAGATTTGCTTAATTTGTTTTATTCAGAATCATGTAGGTAAATGTTCAAAGGTAAATGTTAATAAATGTGTATCATTATAGGGAGACATATACATACACGTAGTGAAAACTGTGTGCTTAGTCACTCAGCCGTGTCCAACTCTTTGCCACCCCATGGACTGTAGCCCACCAGGCTCCTCCGTCCATGGAATTCTCCAGGCAAGAATACTAGAGTGGGTAGCCATTCCCTTCTCCAGGGGATCATCCCTACCCAAGAATCGAACCCATGTCTCCTGCATCGCAGGCTGATTCTTCACCATCTGAGCCACAAGGAAAGCCCATATAGTGAGAGACCAATTTAAAAAATGTTTTTACTTAAGAAAAAATAAAGAAATTCATTCAGAAATGAGTAAATTTTTGCTGCTTTATTCTGAATTACCCAAATGGTCTCATTCTCTTTCTAGCTGTGTTCTAAGGTACTTGTTACTTTAGAAACTACCACTGGGGATGAGAAAGGGGTCCCAAGAAAGTAGGGCTCCTAATATCCCCCCCGTCAAACACTAACCAGAACAGCCACTCTTTTATGCGCTCAAAATATGGAGGCCCAAGAAAGGAATCTGATCCTCTAATTAAAAATCTGAAAGCAGTTCTACATAATAAATTCTATAAAAATGTGATTTAAAAAGAATTATATAAGTAACATTACTTTTTAAAACCTGATGACTGTGCTTTCAATGGTATGAATATTGGCATTTACCCAGATATCTCCTATACTTAGAGCTAATGACCCTTATTCCTTACCCTCTCCTCAACAGCATCATATTCAGGAAATAAATATTTAGCTCTACGTACATTTCTCAAATATACAAACAAAAATGCAGATGGGGTTAATCATATAGGAATTATTTCTGAATGATGTAAGCAATCAGTTCAGTTCAGTTCAGTCGCTCAGTCGTGTCCGACTCTTTGTAAGCAATAAAGTACCATAATTCTCAACAAGGAAACAGAGCAAAAGAAACTCTAATTTAGAGACCAAAATTATTTTTCTCAAAACTTCATTAATCATTAATGCCATTTCATTAATGATTTCATCAATATTTTATATTTGTTATCATTTTAGTTTCATAGTGGCTTAATACCTGTCTTACACTTAGACTGGGTAGCTAGAAATGATAAAACTAGCAAAAAAGAACACCTGACCAGCAAATAATACCAAGCGAGTCTGACAAGTAATAGGCAGTATACATGAATTTGTTTAAAATAAAAACAAATAAGTCACTTATTTTAATGTTATAACCATAAGCATTTGCATAATAATTTGTACATTCAATATCTGTAGACTTCTAAATTATTCTTTGAGTTAAAATTACAGTGTATTAGTTTTTAAAATCATTCATAATCCTGTTACACTAATTTATGACATTTCAGATGATTTCAAGGAGGAGCATTCTTTTAAAAAAGGGAAAGAGTCCAGAATTGAGCTAACTCTTCCTATGCCTTTAAACTCTATAGATTTCATGTGTGTGTGTGTGTGTGTGTGTGTGTATTAGTCACTCAGTCATGTCTAACTCTTTGCAACCCCATGGACTGTATAGCCCACCAGCCTCCTCTGGAGGAGGAATGAAATTCTCCAGGCAAGAATAGTGGAGTGGGTAGTCATTCCCTTCTTCAGGGGATCTTCCTGTCCCAAGAATTGAACCTGGGTCTCCTTCATTGCAGGCAAATTCGTTATCGTCTGAGCCATCACATGTTCACAAAGAAAACCTTTCAATAACTTTTCAAAGTGCAGGTGTGCAAATTACTCCTGAAATAGACAGGAGCCATGTTTTCAGTATCCCCTGAACCACTGTTAAACACACCCTATAGCATTTTTCAGCTCATAAAAATTTTATGAGCTGAAAAGTTCCTTCAGATTTTTTTTAACTGCTAACTACAGTTGCCCTCCGGCAACAGCACCCTGAGTTGCTATTAAGATCCATTTGAGCAAATAGAACATAAACATGTCCTGCATAGTGTGTTTTGTTTAATAGTAGTAAAAATTTTTTAAAAATCAAGATTTATGTGACTTGCTGAGAGCAGCAAAAAAATTATGAATGCCTTGGTTTAGAGTAACATGGGTGGTATTTTTGCCTACTTGAATATACAGTATATGTACAGGTCAATTTTATGTTTTTGAATAGATTTATACAAATTTGTACATGTACCAAGGATTTTCCAGTTTGGAAAAATGTGCCTTGATACATAAAAAGGTTGGTTTTCCAGGCACATATGTATTTTTCCTTATTAATGAACACCTGCCTTAAAACTCATTAATTTAACATCTGCTCTCAGGTTTTCCCTTTTCAGAGTGAAAAATGCTTGAAAAATTAAATTTCTCATAGAAAACAAATAAAATGAATATAAAGCAGTTGGACCTGAGTCACCACCCTCATTGTCTTATCAAGACAATAAACGGTGTTTTTAGTCTTAAGAAGGGCATATATAAAGCATACAGAAAAGACAGATAGATGCAGGGACAGGGGAGAAAAAGACAGAGATGGAGCGAGGGAGTTAATAGATAGATACATGTTCTATTCTCATCCCTAGCCCCCTGCACCCCACTGCACTCACTGGAACCCTCTGCCAAAGAAGATAAACAATTATTCCCTTTCCTTTCTGACCCATTGTTATCAATGCTGAATGGAAATTAGTTTGAAGGCAAGTCAAGGCCACATGTTTGAAAAGTGAGATTGACACATATACACTACTATATATAAAATAGATAACTAATGAGAACCTACTGTATAGCAAAGGGAACTCCACTCAACTCTCTGTGGTGACAAAGAGGGGATATATGAATATGTATAGCTGATTTACTTTGCTCTACAGCAGAAACTAACATAGCATTGTAAAGCAACTAAACTCCAAAAAAAGAAAAGAAAAGTAAAATAAAGGTAGAAAAAAGAGGAGGAAATACCTAGTTGTGTTTCCCAGACCCAGCTGACTTAAGTTTACAATTCAGATAAAAATACACACTTTGTATAAATGGTTTATGAGTTAAAGTTACTCAGACTCTCCATTTCAAGTAGCCATTTATAAACTTAGATTTTTTTTTTTTCTGATGGCTGCCAATTCTTCCAGGGAGATTGAGTTTCACTTATCCCGTTTGGTAATTTGATTACCCTCACCTCAATGTACAGTTTCCCATTTAGAAGAGTTTTTAAATGCAGAACATGTTTTACTGCTTTATCTATCATTTGATTCAACATAGTATCTACACTAACAAGAGAGTAATCTAAGTTGGGAAAAAACTTTTGTGTAGTTAGTCATTCAAGAATTTTTTTTTTAATTCTCAAATTAAGCATTCGTAGGAATCCCTAAGCTTCTCTTCATTTCTTTCTTTTTCATAGTAATATCTTCTTGTCACTTTCCAGCCCCACTAACAGCAATCCTCATTACCACTATTTGGCAGCCTGTCTTCTCTCTCCATCTCCAGTTCCAAGAGGCAGAAGAGCAATGTAGGAGAGAAGAAATATGGTTTCCAAGAAACAGCATCATTAACAGGCAAATAATGCTCCAATCCTGACCTCATTCAACTGTATTGGAAAGTGGAGATTAATATCAATACTCTGAGAGTGTATTCTCTTCTCTGCTATTCACTGTCCCGCAGGAGCTTTTACATGGAGAAAGTTCTGGGTGGTAGAGGCCAAATTACCATCTAACTGAAAGCCAGCTGACTAGACATTAGAGCCACCTGTGTTCCCAACAAGTGCATCCCCAAGCAGGCTCATGAGTATCGCATAAATTACAAAAAATGACACCTCTTACAAAAAATGACACCTCTAGGGGAATAGCCCAACAGTAAGAGAAAAAAAACCTCTCAAAAAACATTCTTCTAGCTTGACTTCTCATAGCTAGGTTAAGGAAAAACGAGCATTTATTCCTCTAATCCACACACTAAAACTAAAATACAGCAACTTAACTAAAATCGATGATCTTAACTTCTAAATTAAAAAAAGACAAACCTGAATAGATCTATTGAACTCCATATAACACGTATTCGTGATTCAGCTTACCAAATTTGGAAGATAGAGTGTACTGACCTTTAAGAAGGAATAAGTTAAGTTTAATGATAAAAATTGCAAGTATTAGTCAATGTAAAGAAACAGCTTTTAAGATTTTTGCCAGAGAGATATATAAAATACTTGAGCAGAATAAAAAGCACCATGAATATTCTTATAACTAAATCACAAAATAAATAACATTACAGCCTGGGTTTTTAGGGAACAGAGGTAATCCACTTTCTGAAACTGTATTTGATAAAATATATTACAGCATTTCCTAGAATTGAGCTAGACCTTATTTGTTCTAAATATTTACAGCTTAATGAAAATATCCAAGGACAACAGCTTGAAAATATGTTGAACTTTCTTTAAAATAACATTTAAACTGCATACCTATTACCCACCCCACAAAGTTGCATAATAAACCTGCAAATCATGGAAGAGAAAAACCAAAACAAACCTCTAGATGTCTTTCTATCAGCCCGAGGGATATGCAATACGGTTTTAGCTGTCCACGGTGTAAGTACTGAAGGTTAATAGTTAAAGACCAATGAAATGTTAACACAGTCTAGTACTACACTTGAGTAGTAACACATGGAAAGACACTGAAATTAAAACATCTTGTTCTGCATGTTCTGAAGTGATGTAACAGTGATGATTTGGTTATATTAGATGACAAAGCAGGGCTTCTTATGACTTTTAAAATAAAACCATATCTAACATTCTTCCAAACTGTTTAACATATTCTTCCAATTCATGTACAAATACACAATATATGAAGCTAAAACAGAATTTTTTCACACTCCAGTTATCTTCTAATGGCAGCATTTGGCATGTTGATACTTTTTTTTCCCAAAAGTAATTTTCAAGATAAAATGCTGATTGCCTTGATTGGTATGTCTAGAAAGCAAAGACTTACCTGTCTTGTTTTCTCTGACCTCAATAATATAAACATTTATGTCAGGGTGGAATTTTGTCCCTGCTGGGGGTTCTGGAGTAGAAAATGCCTGTGGTCCGAAGGCTTCTTTGCCTTCCACAGTGGGAGGTCTCGTTGGCTGTGTAGTAGAAGTACTTGAAGTTGTGAAATATTCTCTATCAATATCTGTTTCTGTTTCCTTGGCTACAATATCCTCAAGGGTAGTGGGAGGAACACGAGATGTTGATTCTCCAATGATTACCATGTCACTGGTTGTTTCTTCATCAGGTTCTCTGTCAATGAGAGGTGGCTTCTCAGTGGAGGCTGAAGGTGTGTGAAGTCTATCTGCTGAACTGAAGGCAGCAGTGTCACTTGGAACTGTGGCTTTAACTGTTGAAAATTCTGGGAGTTCTGTGGCCTTGGGCTTTTCGAATAATCCTGAGCCTAAATCAATATAATCCAGGGATGTTTTCTCTCTTTTCTCAGTCGTGGTCTCTTCTATAAGCTGGGTAACACCAATGCTAAAAGGAGATACAAATCCCCTTGGACTGGTACCTTCTGTTTCATATTTTTGTTTAGGCCATGGACTGAAAGTTACCTTTGACCCTGTGGTTGGTGTTAGCGTTACCACTTCATCTGTTTTTGCTTTGGTGACAGCACCAGGTGGAAAAGATGTATGCTGCTCAAATTTTCCAATTGGAGTTGTTACTAAAACTGAGACTCTGTCAGAACCCATCACTGATCTGTCTTCAAAGACAGTATATGCTGACCCATCGCTCTCTTGTTCATCCAAAGGTGGTGTTGTCTCCTTGGCTGTGTCAGTTGTAGAACTGGGAGGAGAAACTGGTTTCTCTGGAGTCTGTTCTTTCCAAAGAAAATCTTCTCGCGTTGCTTCTTGTGTAATTTCTGTTGTTGTTCTTACAGTCTCAGGATACATAGAAGCTTCAAAGTGAGTCTGATTAATGACACGTATGTCTTGAGAAGGTTCGCCTAGAACTTCACCTTCTGATGGAATGGAAGGTACCAACACTCCCCATTCTGTCTTGGGGATTACAGGAAGAGGAATGGTATGGGAAGTGTCTACATAAGTAGTAGGCTCCTGGGTGCTACTATAATTAACAAAGGTTGACCCTTCCACATCTGAAGGGTGTGCAAATTGAGGGACAGTAGACAAAGGCTTAGAGACATCCACATCTTCTCCTTCATCCAAAGCACTTCCCTCTATGGTTGCATGAGTAACTCGGACTTCTGTGCTTGTAAAAGGTGGAACTCTTTCTTCAGTTATAGAATCTCTCAAAGTAGACTTTTCTGTGGTAGCAATTGATGTAGTTGGCTGAAATCTAACTGTGAATTTTTCATGGTCTGTTGTGTCTTCCTCAGTAAACTCCTCTAGTGGCCTTTGAGTACTACCTGGGATACGAGTGAATTCATCTCTTCCATCTTCAGTAAGACTTGGCATTTCTTTATCCTTACCACTCACTCCCGTGGTGGTGATTAAGGCAGGGGGCAATTTTGGAGAGCCTACATGTTCTGTGGACCCTAAAGGTTTTGATGTTGTATTATCTTCATCCAATGACCATTTTGATACAGTAACCACCTCCACATTTAAAGTGCTCTGGATCAAATGCACGGTTGTAATACCCTCCTCATACTCTGTGGTATCTTGATAGCCATCTGTTTCTAATCCACTTGGAGTTGTAAAGTCTTCCTCCACATCTGTTGCCTCTGTTGGTGTCACGCCTGGCTTTGTCGTTGTCATCAGTGCTGGGGATTCAAAAGATTTGGTCATTCCCACTGAATACTCGGTATGATGAATTTGCTCTGGGGAAGCTGTAGGGAACTTCATTCCAGAGAAGCCTTCTTCCTCGATTTTTTCTATAGATGAATCTTTGGTGATCTTTTCCTGTATTTCATCATTGGTGTAAGTAACTGTTCTCATCGCTGGTCTTAGAGTTTCTGTTCTTTCTCTTCCTGTTCGTGGAGTGGGAGAAATAACTGTGGATGTCCCCTCGACTAATCTTTTATCACCAGAATAAGGAAACAATTCTACTTCTGTATGATGCCGTGATGGGAAAGGTGTGGTGGACACATACTGGCCAAGAAAACCTTCAGTTATCCTGCCATGAGTCTGTTTCTCTTGCCTGTGGTCCATGGGCGACCCATCACTGTCAGGTGAGACAATCGTTGATGCGGAGACTGACTCCACATCCTCTAGTTGACCGCGGGTGGTGTCTTCTGAAGTCTTTGACACTGTAATGACCTCAGGTATTTGGCTAAAGATCGAGGTACTCTGACCCGATCTAACTGTAGATGTTCTATCTTCACCATCACCTTCTCTCAAGGTGAATCCATAGTGGCTTGTGGTCACTGATTCAGAGACTGTGCTTATTGCTTTCTTTTCAGTTTTTGATTCCAGGGTCATCGTTGTAGATACAAATGGTGTCACAGTTACAGTGAATTCCTTAGAAGGAATGTGCTTTGAGATTTCCATAGATGTTACCAAGGGACCCACTTCTATTTGTTCAATTTGTGTAACTGAATCTTTTATTTGCAGATCTTCCTTCACACCATCCCATGAATCAGGAGCATGATGGGAAACGACAGTTGTACTTTGGGGCACTTCTTCCTTAATTTCAGATACGTCTGGCTCTCCAAGAGGTCCTGAAGCGGAAGGTGAGTAATAGTCCATATCCCAAGGCTTCTTCGTACTTCCATCAGGTGGCAGTGATTCTGTGGCTGATCTGTGGGTACTAGTTAGAGGCTGAACTGTGGATTTCTGTTCAAAATTGACAATATTTCCTATAGGAGGGACCTTTGTTGTAATGACAGGTAATTCAGTGATTAAAGGGACGATTGGTGTCATTCTGTCCAGTCCCATTTGTAGTTCTTCCAATAAAGTGGGTGAGACAGTTTCTGCAAGCATATTCAGTTCGATGGTTGTAGCCTCTGATATATTCTGTTTAGCTAGAAAAATAATTTCAAAGAGTTGATTAGACAAGTCACTGATAAAAGTTGTACGTCCAGTGTTTGTTAAGTGCTGTGTGTAATTTGGAGTGACCCAAAAGTGTTTTGTGATGGAGGGGAGTCTAAAAACTATACTTAACCCAAAGACAGAAACTAAACATTTAATCATCACAAAAGACTGTTCTTAGTTAACGAACGTGAATATTATGTAGTTTTCAGATAAGAAGTTCAAAAAACAAATGCAGAGCTTGGAAACAGTAGGCACATTATTTCTCAGAAACTGCAGCACCAGCTTGAAGTTTAGTAGGAGAACTCAATACTACTATTCTGTCTCTAGCTACATAATGTCTCCAGGGAGAGGGAGTGCCTCAGATTGCAAAATAACAAAAAAGCCACATCAAATGTACCCGAGTTACATATCAACCATTACATGGTCCATACTGTGGAAGCTTTCATAAAAACAGGATATTAAACGTTTTAACACCACTTGTTGCTTGATCCCAGGTGTTGGACATTTGTCTTCATGTTCCTTTCAACTCTACAGGGTAGCCTTGTTTATAATAAATACTAAAATGCCTCTGGCAGAGGCTGCTTGGCCTTTGTTGTAGTTTTACATCTTGTTCTATGTTCAACACGATATGTTTATAACTCTTACGAGTCTTGGGTCCAGGCTTACTTTCAGCAGGAAATGCAAACAGAGAACAGGAAGTAAAGTACCCACATGATATATTTTAGCTCTGTAATTACAAATCACTGGAAACAACCCTGAGCATCAGAAAGAATGGGCTCAGGCAATAAAAAGTAACATGTCATCATAAAATGCTACATTATAACGCCTCCAGATTTACAGAGAATGGCCTGGCCTGTTGAAAGAAATATAAGTTGTGTATAAAAATGACAGTGTTGTAGATAGGATTCCATCTCACCATAAAGAAAATGCGGTAGTTAGGCACATAAAGATTTTGTCTTTTAAAAAATACTCAAGATTTTCAAAAATCAAAAACTGCCACTAGCCTCAGAAGGAACTGATTTGAGGACATCTGTGGTCACTGCTTTGCTAAGTTGTAAAATCTGTAGTATCTATAATATCTTGTGGCCTACTCTTAATAATCCCCAAACCAGAGTCCTTGGAAGACAAAACTGGTTGATTACTTTTGAGCGCCATCTACTCTGTCAAAATGTAATGATATTAGGGCACTGAAACTGCTCTGTGTGATAAGAGAATGGCAAAGACATGTCATTATATATTTGTCCAAATTCAACCCAAATGTTGAATGTACAACACAAAGAGTGAGCCCTAATGTAAACTACAGACTTTGGGTGATTATGTTGCATCCATGTGGGTTCATTGGTCTAATAAGTGTGTCATTCTGATGGGGGATGTTGACAATGGGTGAGGCTGTACATGAGTGTGGACAGGGCGTATGTGGGAAATCTTGGAATGTTCCACTAAATTTTACTGTGAACTTAAAACTATTAAATAAAGCCTATTTTAAAAATTTAATGATAAAATGATGTGATTTCGTTGTAAATCAGACTTGAGCTGTAACAGACTCCTCATTTTTTTTGGTCTGGTATGAGCTATTATTAGTTGTGCTCATTTCCTGGACCATTTTAAAGCCCAGATTCATTAATATTATACAAAAACTTGGTGACCATTTCATTATGCTGTATTTTAAAATTCTTTAGTCTGTCACTATTTGTCCCTTTATCTTAAAACTAAACAATAGAAAAAAAAGAATTAGACTCTTCAAAAACATGTTCAATAACGTTTCTTCCCCCCTTTTTTAAAGAAAGCTTTTTCTGCAGTCATTTCCTGGAGGAAGCTTTGGTCTATTTTGATTGACATGGACAACTTAAGGAACCAAAGTGAGGTTGACTATTTTTCTTTTCATTCAATTCTCTATCCTCTGAAATTCCATAACTGTTACCTCATTTAACTGCCAGATATCATGTTTGTTTTATAACTGCATTCTTTAGGGAAGCAGTAAAATGTACATACAGAGAAAGTTCCCAAGGAAACATAATATAAACACTTGGTACACTGCATATTAGAGAAAATTCAATCATATTGTTATTAATAACAACACAAAAGCTAATTTTGCTTTTTCCCTCTGAGTATTTCCATGGCTGAAAAAATTCACTTAAAAGGAGGTGATAACTGCCTGAGAGCCAAAACAGGGCCTGTGAATCAGGTCTTCCTAATGTTCCAACCCAATTTGTATGCCAGCAACTTTCTACAGTACTATGAAAATACTTTTCATATCAGTTTAAAAACGAAAGACTCAGATTTCAAAAACGACATGACTGTATGTCATTATCAGTTGGTATTGTGCTGTTTGATGCTGTCTTCCTCTAGGCCTGAAACATAGTCATATGACGGTAGTGTGTCTCGGAATCTCCTTTACAAAACTACATGACTTTGTTTTCAGAACAAGGGTTTTTAATGAGAGCCCCGTTTAAGGGTCTGCTTATAATTAAGCTGATTAATTCTACTATTTGGAATGGAAAACCTCAGACTTCCTTTTGGGGTTGGGTTACTTTTTCATCAACTTAACAGATGATTTCCATCACAACTCAGTGTATCTGAGCATCTGCGCCACTTGTTTCAACCCTTCCAAAAAAAAAAAAAGGAACTAATTAAAAAAAAATAAAAACACAAATATCTACAAAGAAATAACATAAGAATAAATACCAGTGTATTAATGATGACTATTACAAAAGTGAAAACACAACTCCAGATTTTTCTGAAAGTGTCTCTCCACAAGAATTCACGTGGAGAAGTTTTTGTCCTGGAAAACTACCACTGTCCCTTCTTCAGCTTCATTATCGAGGAAGCCAACAGAAAGCAGCAGGCTTCTTTTCCCACAAAAGCTCCCCTCGAACATTTGCAGCTGTTTGCCACACAGATGTTTCACATCACTGTACTTATGGTATTTTATATCCTATGGACTATCTTCTCCAGTGCTTCTATTGTGAGACACAAGGCAGATTTTCCTAATGAAATATGAAAATCCTATTAGCAGCACGATAGTCGATGTAACTTATAGCCATACTTGCCTTTATTATAGGGAAATGACTAGATATTCAGAAAGTTGATTTGGGGTTCATGGTTGCAGAAAGAGTAATGGTCAGAACCGCGGGATCAGAATTCAAAGTAATATTTAAAGTTTTATGAGTGATTGAATGCCAACCGATTCAAATTCAATAAAGAGAAAACATTTCAGAAAGGCCATTTAGGGAAGGATAAGTTTTGACACCTATGGTCAGATTATGATCTAGGGTGCAGAAAAGATAACAAGCTGATCATAGGTTAGAAGGGCAGATCAATTGTAAAAGTGAACAAATACATAAGAAAGACGTCATAGGAAGTGGTGGGTATTTATTTAGTCTTCTTTAGACCACTGTCTTTAGCTCCAAGCTTAACTGAACAGAGGGGTGTGAAAAACAATGAGGGTTCAAAGCAAGATGGCATAGGTGATTAGAGGCCTAGAAATTAAAATTTCAAAACAAGGAAATTGTTTCAGCTGAAGGAGACACTGAGGGACAACTGAACAATTGTGTTCAATAGTAGAAATGCTGTTATTTAGAATTTGGTTTCCAACTTGAGAAGGAAAGATGGACTCGGATTCTAATGCAAAGGATTTAGATAATGAAGAAAACAATCTGAGAGTGATAATAATAGGATATTGGAATGTGTTTTCTAGGAAACATTCCCTGTCTTCCTCTCCTGGAGATCTTTAATCATATTAAATGAGAGGTTATCACGAGTCTTTAATGGTTTTGATTCCCTTAAATTTGGGGAGCATGCATGAACCTTCAGAGCACTGCATAACTCTACTTCGCAAAACTTGCTTAACTCTGAGGTCAAAGAAGAATGAAAAGTGCACAATTTAATCAAGGGGAAACCAGCAGGAAGACTGTATTTCACAAGGACATTAATATACTTGTTTTTCAAATCTGTTTGACAAGAACAGATTCTAATTCTATTTATCATCGGCCATTGTTAATGTTCTATTCAGTGATTTCAGAAGGAAGAGGGAATTATAGCAAAGTGAGATTTGGTATTGTTTATTCACCATGAAGTGGCCTTAAAAACACTTTTGACATTTGGTAAAAGCAAACAAGAAAAATATGGTTATATTTCTAAATTCTTCTACTTAACCAACTAGCTGTACATCCCTGACATCACTTTTGGAATTTGTCCTTAAGGTCACAATTCTTATCAACTTTAACCCTATAGATTTAGTCATGACTCAACTCTATGGGAAACTACAGCAGGCAAGTCATTTTGAGAATATTTTTCAAATTTAAAAAAATGTATATGTTTTAAAAAGAATCTTTTAAAAATGAATTCGAAATTTGAGGAGGGTGTTGGCATTATGTGTTAAGGAAGGCTTTTATGTATGACTAAACTTTGAGTATGGTAGAGTCTTAGGGAAGAACTAAATAAGAATCTAGTCTTTAGCTTAACTGGGGTAAAAAACAAAAATTTGAATCTATTATATCTGCAAGTTATATATTTCCAAGTTATATAGATTCAAATGAATTAGGGAGAAAAAAGAAGACCTAAACTTTCAAATTTTATTCACGTTTTATACAGATGTTTTAGTAGGTGGTTATTCTACTTGAATCTAAGTATCTTGTTATTTTGTACATTCATGTGAATTCCTTATTTAAATAAATAATTTAAAACACATCAGGATGAATTCTTTGGGGCTATAGACAGGCTTTGTTTGACATTTTTCTCTCACAGAGAACAAAAATGTTTAAAAGTTTTCTAGTGCCAGGTTTATAAAGCACAAGAAAATAAAATCAAACAAGGATAATTCAACTCCTTCCTGAATTTAACTTCTCTAACCCACCTGTTCCCTCCCCTCCCCAATACACACACAAAAATTTGATTTTCTCCTTTAATCACACCAGTCACTTAACATAAAACTGATTTTAAAGCTTGAACTACTTGAAAATATTCCTGGAACTACTGTTATGGGTATGTGGCTTAAAAGAATGATATCTTCCTACTTCTGGGGATAAGGTTTGGCTATTACTGTTGTTGTTTTGTTTGTTTTCCTGAAAATGATCAAGACTTTTCCTGTAGTTTCAGGGCCTAAGAACAAAAACAAATAATTCCAAAGGCTTTTCGTGGCCAGCTTGTATTGCACTGATACACAACACATGGCTTTAACACTCAGAAAGTTGAGTTTACAGGAGATCCAAACAGAAATACCTTAGCTGGGAGATAGCAGGATATGAAATTACACCTTTCCATTGCACTAACAATCTATTCTCCTGACTACTCAGATATCCCACTTCTGTGTGTTTTTGGTTAATGAAGAAAGTCTGTATATTTAGAAGCCAATTACAAAATAAGCTAGTGTATTTTTGACTCATTTCAGTTACTGTTGACCTTCTGTATCCACGGGTTCCATATTTGAAGATTCAACCAAGTTCTGATTAAAAAAAAAAAAAAACTCCAGAAAGTTACAAAAAGCAAGACTTGAAATTGTTGTGTGCTAGCAACTACTTACATAGTTGATATTATATCCCATTACACAGTATAGCTTATGTAAGTAATTCTGGTATCCCTGAGGGCCCTAGGAGCAATCTCCCATGGATACTGAGGGGATGACTGTATGTATTGCTAAAACAGTACATATATTGAAAACTTAGTAAAAAAATTCTCACTAATTCAATATAATATGGCTCCATCTTGAACACACTAAAGGTCACCAAAATTTCTAGCAGATCTTTGTTTGGCTGGCATAATATAGATCCTACAGTAAACATCACAGTGAGGCTCTGGATTAGTTGCTTGTTTAATTAAGCATTCTACAAGCATGACACTATGGTATGTGACTAGTGCTAAAGTAATTTAAGGACATGTAAAAATTAAATATATCATTAATGTTGAGAAATGTTACTTCAAATCCATTTTAAGTTATTTTAAATCCATACTTAACTGAAGGTAGCCTATTTATGTTAGAGCTTGCCAAAAAACATATACTGTATTTAATATGATACTAGAGCATTAGAAGGAACATATTTCCATTATATGAGATAAACTGAGATAAAATGAAATTTTTACTTATAGCATGGTTCATTTTTAGGTATTATCCATGTCAGCTCCAAGTACTCACCTGCGGTTACTGAAATTTAAATCCTCTGCTATTTGAAAGAAAGGGTGATACCAAACAAAGAGGGAAAAAAACAGAACTCAGGGATTCAACTCAGCCATGACTGGCCCCAGCATTATAATAGCGCCAACAATCCAATTGCATTGAAGGACTGCAATTAATATAAAACAAGTGCTCAGAAACATGTTCTGTGCAATGCAGCACAGTTAAGGCCTTTGCCTGACATTTTTTCATCCTCTCTAAAAGCCATTTGTCTAACTTGTTTTAACCATATCACTGCTGTTTCATTTCCTTGTTTTTGAGAGTCACTGAACTGTTTCCATTCCGTGCACACAATGCAAGACATGGAATCATTCCAATGGCTAGTTGAACATCAATTGCATGCCTTCGAAGCTCTTTTTTTTTTTTTTAAACTAGAATGTTTTAAAAGGTATCAAACACTTACGTTTAAAGCAGTAGGCATCAAATCTGCTATCAGGGGGAGGGAAGCCTGTCTGGTTCTCAAAACGATACAGGGTTCTCACCCCAAGTAAACCACCTCCACACTGGGCCCTGGCCACAGTCACAGGGTGGCGAACGCTGGCGTCCAACAGCCACCCGTAATCACACCGGTCGAAGCCGTTCCTCCACGCTGCTTGGAGCTCCCCCACGGTCGCCAGGCGGGCGTCCTGGGTTTTACACTCTTCTCCAGCTTCTTCAAAGGTGAACTTGTTGGGAGCAGTGATGTGGAACACATCACCTGCAATAAGAAGAAGAAAAAAGGGTCTAAAGTTTACTCTTGTCTTTTCCTGTTTATAGGAGTTGGGGAAAAGCACATCATTCTTTTCTTATAGTGAGGAATCATCTTCTGATATTTACAGCAGAAAACTCAGTTTCCTAATTTTGTTATTATTAATATTAGTGTATGATAAGAAGTAACACAATAAACACACACCAGAAACGTTTCATTTTATATACGTACATTCCCTAGTTCATAGAAGCAGTCATTTGATAATACAGTTACAATAGATTCTTTGAAGTAAACAAACTTTTCCAATTGATTCTTTGATTTACTGTCCAGGAAATGGGTTTTCTCTCCATGAAAGAGGCTGTGGTGTACTTATTAACATTGCATGCCGGAAAGAGAAAGCTGCACTGAAATGTCTTTGAGGTCATTTTTCTTTGTTTATCCTAAAATCAAATAGCAATTTTCGGACTCTCTCATCCATTTCTGCCATCAGAATGGATTAACTCCCAGCAAAGCAAACAACAAAACAAGACTTCCAAGGTTTGAAGATGGGGGAGGGAAAGGGGCAGAATGGAATGCAGTTTCCTGCTTTTCTGTCCTAGGCACAGGGCTGCTTTGAGAGCTACGCAGGTCATGGCCTGCCCTTGGGCAGGGCTGAGGATGTATGAGGACCAATATCAGCTCCCAGTCAACCAGCCAAAGAGACCAAAAGTCCCCCTGGAAGAAGGGGCACCCTTTTTTTTACTTGCTCTGCCCAAGGTGGATACCGTTTGAAATCCGTCTGCCTTTCCGGTTCCCACAAAGTTACCATAAGGGGCTCTAACTAGGTTGGGGAAATTTTCATGTTTATTTATTGATTAACAAAGAAAGGCTGAACATTTCCTTTGTTCATCACATTAGGCTCAATTAGACCCAATTAGTATGCTCATTATCACTTAACATGTCACAGTAAAATATTCTGGAAATGCCAAAGCGTTTGTTAAATTGGAATGTTACTTGTGTAACGTAACAACTGGCTGAAATGAATGCAATGTGAATTAAATGATGCTTTTCACAAGTGGCTAAAAGACAAAGGTAGAATTAGAGAAGACCTAAGCAAATAGAGCAGGCAGGATGAGGAGTACAAAATGAGGTAGAGAGGTAGCTAAAATATCGAGAGCCCATTTTTATAGCAGCCATGGGTCCTGCTTCCATTTCATTGAGACTTGTCTTTGATTCTATGATCTATCAGACACAAGAGCTCTCATGATCTGGATCTTCACCTCACTAAATCCAGATGTAACAAGTTATTGTTTAAAATGAATAGAGCCATTACTCCATGTGTGAGTGTCATAACTTTATAAAACCAGAAAATTATAGTCAGGAGAAAAAGGTCAAGTCACCCACATCAGCTCTTCTCACTACAAATCTAAAAACGCTGCCAATGAAACGAGGACAAATCCCAATACGAGCTATTTGATGAAGAAAAAGAAAAATGACTTTTACCTGACTGCAAAAAGTAAGGCAGAGGTGAGAATGGGGTTTTGTCCTTAATAATCTAGGCTGGCAAAGGACAGCAATCTCAAACCCAAAAATACACTGAAAGAACAAAGGCCCCCCTCATTCCTAGAATGTCATCCTTCCTAGTAGGTTTTAAAATTGTAAGGTCATAGTACCAGTTGCATAGCACGTATTCAATAATTTGTTAAGGTTCTTACTCAGAAAAAAGGTGCCCTTTTTCCTTCCATCCTTCCCAAGCAGCACATTAAAGAGTGCTCCCTCGGCTGCAGTGCTCTGGGTAGCTGCCATCTGGGACAGGAGATTCATCTCGCCTGTGGATCTGGCTCAAAGCAATGGGCTACATACAGTCCATGGGGTCGCATAAGAGTCAGACACTACTTAAGTGACTAAATAACAAGAAAATAACAACAAAACCTGGGGGAAGGCAGGCAGACAGACCGTGTCGCCCCAAGCAGCCTCAGCAGCCTTGTTCACCTGAGCATTACTCTTGCATTTGGCCTGAAAGCAATGGAAGTGTGAAAGAGGGCAGCCTGCCAGCATGCTTCCCTCCAAGGTGGAACCCTTGGGTTTGTTATTACAGCTGGAATATCAATTTTGTTGCCTTCGTTTCCTGTATGGTGAGGTGCTTCTACATGGAGGCAAGAGCACTGTTCCTTTTCAGTAACTGATCAGACAACCAGAGCAAGGCAGAGAAATAAATTAAATGAGTAAACCTCTGCTTCTCCAAACAGCGACTTTCGCCCACATGATGGGGGAAATCAACTTCTCCAAATACAGCCAGACCAAAGGGCTAATGAAGAAAAATGACAGCATGATTTTCTGGATAACTTGTTTCTCTGTTTTAAGTAGCAAACACGTTTGGGGTATTAACGGAAGGAAAGGTTTTGGTAGGTGCTGGCAGGTTAAAAAAATACCCTTATTATTATCAAATCAATAAAGATCTACTTATAGAACTTTTCATTAAAAACTCTTATTAAGTCTGACTTTATATTAAATTAATTATTTAATTCACTTGTTTGGGGTATACAGTATCTCCTCTCCAAGCTCCAAAAAATAATGATTTTATTTAAGTATAAATTCTGTTATTCCCCTGTTTTCCTTTTCATTTGTATGTAAAAACTTTTCAAACATTGCAAATTAAATTTAAAAAACTTATTGAAAGTGATGTCATCATTGGGTTTCAAGTAACTCAGATGAAAAAAGGAAGATTTAACTAGCATTAATGTGACTTAAGGTGAGAATCAAAACAACTCATCTATAAAGATCCATATGTGTGGCCCATCATTATACACGGCATAATTGTTGTTTGATTTTAAAATAATAAAAAAAAGTTACTTTAACTCTGTTGCAAAAAATAGTGTCTAAGCCTTTCTAAATCATAATTGTTTAACATAAACATTGCCTTGTCTATTTCAGAATTCTAATGATACAGTGAAGTATCCATACTACGGAACTATCTTACTGAGTCTAGAAGCTGTTAGAACTGACACTCAATCTCTACCAAAAGAAACTAAGTTAAATGTCTAAATTGTGACCTTTCTATGTAACAACCTCAAAATATTAATGTCAGACATCTAATACTGTTCTCAAATGTGCCAGAATATCCCAGCATCAGTTTCATATACTAAAACCCAAAGAAAAAAAAGGTAAATTAAAGGGTAATACACAGATAGCAATCACTGAATTAATTCATATTCCTAAGTATTTTTGATTTCTAAGTACTCTTGATTTCTAAGACATCTGTTTTTAGTTTTTATTGATATTACTAAAATAATCTCCTGTCAAGTCCTTTTTGATTCACAAGCTACCTGGATTTAGACAATTTTAACATTATGTCGGGAGAAGGCAGTGGCACCCCACTCCAGTACTCTTGCCTGGAAAATCCCATGGGCGGAGGAGCCTGGTGGGCTGCAGTCCATGGCGTCGCTAAAAGTCGGACATGACTGAGCAACTTCACTTTCACTTTTCACTTTCCTGCACTGGAGAAGGAAATGGCAACCCACTCCAGTGTTCTTGCCTGGAGAATCCCAGGGATGGGGGAGCCTGGCGGGCTGCCGTCTATGGGGTCGCACAGAGTCAGACACGACTGAAGTGACTTAGCAGTAGCAGCAGCAGACATTATGTATTTAATCTAACATAATATAAATGTAGATGATTTGTTGTTTAAATCAGAATTAACCTATTAAAAGCTTTACCACTGAGCTTCCCGGGCAGCTCAGTGGTAGAGAATCCACCTGTAATGCGGGAGATGTGAGCTCAATCCCTGGATCTGGAAGATCCCCTGGAGGAGGAAATGGCAACCCACTCCAGTATTCTTCCCTAAAAAATCCCGTGGACACAGGAGCCTGGTGGACTACTGTCCATGGGCCTGCAAAGAGTTGGACACGACTGAGCGTCTAAGCTAGTACACAACCAAATAAAAGCTTATTGCTGAAGATGTGTATTGGGAAGATTATTAACGTATGGTCCAAGTTCTAAAAATATAATTTCTAAAAATGCCTTATACAAAAAACTGATAATCCCTGAAACATGACTAGGTATCCAACAAAAATAGGCTTTGTGGACGGTATTTGGAAAACAAATACATACAAGTCATCTGACAGGTTTCATTTCTGTAAGACTTCTCAGAGCAGGTAATATTATAGAATTTACTGCGAGTTTCTATAAAGAAGTCAGGATTTTTAAACCATTTGACCATTTGAGGAAAAGAATAATCTCCTTTTCTCATAGAAGACTAACTAGTAGTCCACGGATCTATTTCTTGAAGCAAATTGGACTAAACTGCCCTAGAGACATGTATGGCAGCAGCGTGAACACCCTCTTCCAATAACACAAGAGAAGATTCTACACATGGACATCACCAGATGGTCAACACTGAAATCAGATTGATTATATTCTTGCAGCCAAAGATGGAGAAGCTCTATACAGGCAGCAAAAACAAGACCGGGAGCTGACTGTGGCTCAGATCATGAACTCCTTATTGCCAATTCACACTTAAATTGAAGAAAGTAGGGAAAACCACTAGACCATTCAGGTATGACCTAAATCAAATCCCTTACAATTATACAGTGGAAGTGACAAATAGATTCAAGGGATTACATCTGATAGACAGAATGTGTGAAGAACAATGGATGGAGGTTTGTGACATTTTACAGGAGACAGGGAGCAAGACCATCCCAAAGAAAAAGAAATGCAAAAAGGCAAAATGGCTGTCTGAAGAGGCATTACAAATAGCTGTGAAAAGAAAAGAAGTGAAAGGCAAAGGAGAAATGGAAAGATATACCATTTGAACGCAGAGTTCCAAAGAATAGGAAGGAGAGATAAGAAAGCCTTCCTCAGTGATCAGTGCAAAGAAATAGAGGAAAACAATGGAATTGGAAAGACTAGAGATCTCTTCAAGAAAATTAGAGATACCAAGGGAACATTTCATGCAGACGGGCTCAATTAGGACAGAAATTGATGGACCTAACAGAAGCAGAAGATATTAAGAAGAGGTGGCAAGAATACACAGGAGAATTGTACAAAAAAGAGGTTCACGACTGAGATAATCATGATGGTATGATCACTCACCCAGAGCCAGACATCTTGGAATGCAAAGTCAGATGGGCCTTAGGAAACATCACTACGAACAAAGCTAGTGGAGGTGATGGAATTCCAGTTGAGCTATTTCAAATCCTGAAAGATGATGCTGTGAAAGTGCTGCACTCTATATGCCAGCAAATTTGGAAAACCCAGCAGTGGCCGCAGGACTAGAAAAGGTCAGTTTTCATTCCAATTCCAAAGAAAGGCAATGTCAAAAAATGCTCAAACTAACACACAATTGCACTCATCTCACACGCTAGCAAAGTAATGCTCAAAATTCTCCAAGTCAGGCTCCAACAGAACATGAACTGTGAACTTCCAGATGTGCAAGCTCGATTTAGAAAAGGGCGAGGAACCAGAGATCAAATTGCCAACATCCGCTGGATCATCGAAAAAGCAAGAGAGTTCCAGAAAAACATCTATTTCTGCTTTATTGACTATGCTAAAGCCTTTGACTGTGTGGACCACAACAAGCTGTGAAAAATTCTTAAAGAGATGGGAATACCGGATCACCTGACCTGCCTCTTGAGAAATCTGTATGCAAGTCAGGAAGCAATAGTTAGAACTGGACATGGAATAACAGACTGGTTCCAAATTGGGGAGGGAGTATGTCAAGGCTGTATATTGTCACCCTCCTTATTTAACTGATATGCAGAGTACATCATGAGAAATGCTGGATTGGGAGAAACACAAACTGGAATCAGGATTGCCGGGAGAAATATCAATAACCTCAGATATGCAGATGATACCACCCTTATGGCAGAAAGTGAAGAGGAACTAAAAAACCTCTTGATGAAGGTGAAAGTGGAGAGTGAAAAAGTTGGCTTAAAGCTCAACATTCAGAAAACAACGATCATGCCATCTGGTCCCATCACTTCATGGGAAATAGATGGGGAAACAGTGGAAACAGTGTCAGACTTTATTTTTCTGGGCTCCAAAATCACTACAGATGGTGACTGCAGCCATGAAATTAAAAGACGCTTCCTCCTTGGAAGGAAAGTTATGACCAACCTAAATAGCATATTCAAAAGCAGAGACACTACTTTGCCAACAAAGGTCCGTCTAGTCAAGGCTATGGTTTTGCCAGTAGTCATGTATGGATGTGAGAGTTGGACTGTGAAGAAAGCTGAGCGCCGAAGAATTGATGCTTTGGAACTGTGGTGTTGGAGAAGACTCTTGAGAGTCCCTTGGACTGCAAGGAGATCCAACCAATCCATTCTAAAGGAGATCAGTCCCAGGTGTTCTTTGGAAGGAATGATGCTAAAGCTGAAGCTCCAATACTTTGGCCACCTCATGCGAAGAGTTGACTCATTAGAAAAACTCTGATGCTGGGAGGGATTGGGGGCAGGAGGAGAAGGGGACACAGAGGATGAGATGGCTGGATGGCATCACTGACTTGATGGATATGAGTTTGGGTGAACTCAAGGAGTTGGTGATGGACAGGGAAGCCTGGCGTGCTGCAATACATGGGGTCGCAAAGAGTTGGACATGACTGTGCAACTGAACTGAACTGAACTGAGACAGCGTATTAAGCAGAGACATTACTTTGCCAACAAACGTCCATCTAGTCCATCTAGTACTAGTCCATCTAGTACTGAAAAAACTATGGTTTTTTCAGTACTCATGTATGGATGTGAGAGTTGGACTATAAAGAAAGCTGAGCGCTGAAGAATTGATGCTTTTGAACTGCGGTATTGGAGAAGACTCTTGAGAGTCCCTTGGACTGCAAGGAGATCCAACCAGTCCATCCTAAAGGAAATCAGTCCTGAATATTCATTGGAAGGGCTGATGCTGAAGCTGAAACTCCCATACTTTGGCCACTTGATGCAAAGAACTGACTCATTTGAAAAGACCCTGATGATGGGAAAGATTGAACATGGGAGAGAAGGGGATGACAGAGGATGAGATGGTTGGATGGCATCACCGACTCAATGGACATGAGTCTGAGTAAACTCCGGGAGTTGGTGATGAACAGGGAGGCCTGGCGTGCTGCAGTCCATGGGGTTGCAAAGAGTCGGACATGACTGAGCGACTAACTGAGAGACATGTATGTTTCAATCAAGAAGAAGAATCTCAGTTGAGCCATAACAATGATAACTCAGCACATATTAAGTTTCTCATATCCTATGTGTTAACCTGTCCAAGACAGAAACACAGTATATAGACAAGGTAATCAGAATCAAAGCAGGAACCAAAAAAACAAAAACAAAGGTCATATGAAGTCCACTGCCTACCAAGGCTGTGCCAAAGACTGTAAATGAGCAGAAGAAGCTGGACCAGAGCAGAGACCCTGATGGTGTCCAGGACCACATGTAAGATGAACACGTAAGTGTCCAAGTGTAGTAACAATCATTTGCTCTTGACAGCAGATAAAATGTAAGGAAAGAAATACACAAAATATCCTTTATACACAAAGCAATGCACGACTTAATGTAAAATGTGAAGTTAAGTTGTCCTAAGTAAGAATTTACTGACATGCATATATATATACATTCTTATTAGTACAACACATAAACTATAATGTAGAACAGAGGATTTCACAAAAGGGATAATTTGCATGCTCATATGGTAAACATATATGCAGTAGCTTAACCTCTGTTTTTCCAAAATATCAAGTTAAATGCTGTGACTTTAAACTATTCCTGTTTTTCCAACTTTCTAGGGATGCCCTAGAAGAAATTGGAAGACATTGCTGGTGAGACTTTAATATCTGGTGACATTCTACAAACTAAATTCATCTTAATTACAGGAATTAACATCATCAAAAATAATACTTAAATTTGAAAAGTAACTGCTAAAAGACTCCCTGGAAAGTGGATCATGCGTATTCTTTTTCCACACTTTTGATTGCTAAATGGAAAAGCTATTCCTTGGCAGACTTAGAAATGACACATACTAAAATGTGGCAAGCAATGATGAAAACAAATCAAAACATTAAGATGACCTACAATGTTCAAAAACTAAGAGTTGATACTCAGGAGTAACTCAGAAAAATTATGAAAGAGACTCTGAGTCCAGAGCAAATTGAGAAGAGGATCTTTTTCTTTCACAAGCAATTCCCTGAGATCGCCAAGGAGAACAAGAAACTGGCACCAGCAGATCACAGAGAATTATTCAGGTCCTTCCTAGATGGGCTGCTCTGTGTGGTAGTCAAAGCTGAGGTCTCACCACAGTTATCTAAATGGGCCTATTTTCTGGATAGTCTGATAAATATTTATGCTTCTTCTGTTTGTGTGTGTGTGTGTGTGTGCACACTCATAACCTATCTATCCTGAACTGTCTGAGAATTAGCTCCTATAAACTAATCATGAGTCTCTTTTCTCATTTGAGAATAGAACTTCATGATTTTTTTGTTCACTATAAGGAAGATCAAGATTTGCGATTGTTACTACAGTTCCCTGCTGTTTGGGTCAAAATGGTATACAGGCAATAAGTGTATGCAAAAGTAGACGTGGTGTATGAGCTGGAAATAGTCCGATGACATGCCCATAAGGATAAAACCACTTACAATATACAGTAAGTGTTATGGTAATAAAGACAAGTCAATATAATTATTACTAGGTAAAAGTTTTGGACTTTTAAGTTTTTTCAAAGTAAGTTTCCTTTTTTTTCCCTCTGCCTTTTGCTCTTTCTCATTTTTTGCCCATGTCTGTATACACAAGATCAAAACAATAAAGACTAATACTCATTATCCTGGATCACAAAATCTATCAGCTGTACGTGGTTGGTTAACAGCCAACATACACTATTATATAATCTTTTGACAGCCAACATTTGTAGATAATTCAAAAGCATGTCAGTTCCCCCTAAGATCTGATTCTTTAACCTATACAGAAACCACTCTTCTGTTAACAGTGACAAGAAAACTTCTGGGGCTGCCAAGATAGCTTCATCCAATTCTAGTGTTAGGCTGGCAATGTATCTAATTTGGGGTGTAATGGCCAGGTCAGCACCTTTCAAATATATCATTTGTTTTAGGATGAAGTAGAAAATACCTAGAGCCAGACATCCTGGAATGTGAAGTCAAGTGGGCCTTAGGAAGCATCACTAAGAACAAAGCTAGTGGAGGTGATGGAATTCCAGTGGAGCTATTTCAAATCCTGGAAGATGATGCTGTGAAAGTGCTGCACTCAATATGTCAGCAAATTTGGAAAACTCAGCACTGGCCACAGGACTGGAAAAGGTCAGTTTTCATTCCAATCCCAAAGAAAGGCAATGCCAAAGAATGCTCAAACTACCGCACAATTACACTCATCTCACACGCTAGTAAAGTAATGCTCAAAATTCTCCAAGCCAGGCTTCTGCAATATGTGAACCTTGAACTTCTAGATGTTCAAGCTGGTTTTAGAAAAGGCAGAGGAACCAGAGACCAAATTGCCAACATCTGCTGGATCATCGAAAAAGCAAGAAAGTTCCAGAAAAACATCTATTTCTGCTTTATTGACTATGCCAAAGCCTTTGACTGTGTGGATCACAATAAACTGTGGAAAATTCTTCAAGAAATGGAAATACCAGACCACCTGACCTGCCTCTTGAGAAACCTGTATGCAGGTCAGGAAGCAATATTTAGGACTGCACGTGGAACAACAGACTGGTTCCAAAAGGAAAAGGAGTACGTCAAGGCTGTATATTGTGACCCTGCTTATTTAACTTATAGGCAGAGTACATCATGCAATATGCTGGGCTGGATGAAGCACAAGCTGGAATCAGGATTGCCGGGAGAAATATCAATAACCTCAGGTATGCAGATGACATCACCCTTATGGCAGAAAGTGAAGACGAACTAAAAAGCCTCTTGATGAAAGTGAAAGAGGAGAGTGAAAAAGTTGGCTTAAAGCTCAACATTCAGAAAATGAAGATCATGCCATCTGGTCCCATCACTTCATGGGAAATAGATGGGGAAACAGTGGAAACAGTGTCAGACTTTATTTTTCTGGGCTCCAAAATCACTACAGAT
>NW_011495049.1:9401322-9408338 GCF_000754665.1 Bison bison bison | reverse complement strand
TTTTGAACTGTGGTGCTGGAGAAGACTCTTGAGAGTCCCTTGGACTGCAAGGAGATCCAACCAGTCCATTCTAAAGGAGATCAGTCCTGGGTGTTCATTGGAAGGACTGATGCTAAAGCTGAAACTCCAGTACTTTGGCTACCTCATGCGAAGAGTTGACTCATTGGAAAAGACTCCGATGCTGGGAGGGATTGGGGCAGGAGGAGAAGGGGATGACAGAGGATGAGATGGCTGGATGGCATCATCGACTCAATGCACATGAGTTTGGGTGAACTCTGGGAGTTGGTGATGGACAGGGAGGCCTGGCGTGCTGCAATACATGGGGTTGCAAAGAGGTGGACATGACTGAGCAACTGAACTGAACTGAGAAACAAAATGTGGCTTAAAGCATAGACACTGGGTTTTGAAAAATTTAACCTTTAATTAATTTTAGAGAATTGTCATCAGTCATGTGATAGTCAGTTAACATTCTTTAAATCAGATAACATTCATGGGAAAAGGAATCCACATACTTGTCGACGTGCTATTACACAAGATATTGTATATGTCATTTGAAGGGATTAAAGACACAGGAAATCCCACCAAAATTTAAGCATATTTTTATGGTTTTCAGGATGTCAGATCTCATTCTTTCCCCATGACAGAGCAGTAAGACTTTAATTAGAGTGAGAAAGAGATTCTAAAAAATTTCTGGATGTCTGAGTCTTCAAAATATACAAAAGATCGAATGTGTTATTTTGTTTGACAGGCACAGTATGGCCGCAGGTCAACATAGGAAGATCAGCCTAGTTATTTTTTTTAACTTTTCACAGCTCAGAGTTAAATGGCCCTGTGTTTCCAAAGAAGCTCTTTTAATTTAGAATTCTAGAAATTGCCATCAAGCCTTAAAGCAAATGACTGTCACAGGTTTTAAGGGATTTCTGTCAAGACATTTCTACTTATTTATTTTTAGATTATAAAATAAAAGTGGCTATATATATAGAAAACCCTGAGGATTCCATAAAAATATATTAGAACTAAGAGATAATTTCAACGAGCTTGTAGGATAAAATATACAAGGCCAATTTATTTCTACACACTTCCAATGAACAATTAGAAAAAGAAAGAAAATTACATTTACATCAAAAGAGAAAAATATGTAGGTTAAATTTAACAAAAGTAATGCAAAATCTATACTATGAAAGCTCTGAAACTATAAAACACTGCTGAAAGAAAATAAAGATGATCTAAACAAAAGATGAAAAAATATCCCATGTTTACAGATCTAATCTGAAGACTCAATATTGTCAAGATGACAATACACCTCAAATTGATCTGGCAATTCAATTCAAACTCAGCTGGATTTTTTGCAGAAATTGACAAATGGATCCCAAAAATCATGTAGGAATTGAAGGGGTCCAGAAGAGGTAAAACAATTTTGAAAAAGAGGAACACAGTTGGGAGTCTCATATTTTCCAATTTCAAAATTTACTACAAAGCAATAGTAATCAAAACAATGTGATAGTGACGTAAGCATAGTCATACGGATCAATGGGACAGAGTCCAGAAACAAACCCATATATTTATGATCAATAGATTTTCACCGGGGTGTCAAGGCCATTAAAATGAGGAAAGAATAGTCTTTCTAACAAATAGTGATGGCATAATTGAATGCTCACACACCAAAGAATGGATTTTGATTCTTATGCCATATACAAAAGCATTTCCCTGGTGGCTCAGATGGTAAAGAATCTGCCTGTAATGCAGGAGACCCCAGTTCAATTCCTGGGTCAGGAAAATTCCCCTGGAGAAGGGAGTGGCTACACACCCTAGTATTCTGACTTGGAGAGTTCCACGGACTGTATAGTTCATGGGGTCGCAAAGACTCAGATACAACTGAGTGACTTTCACTTTCACTTTCGACCCCATGGACTGTAGCCCACCAGCCTCTTCTGTCCATGGAATTCTCCAGGTAAGAATACTGGAGTGGGTAGCCATTCCCTTCTCCAGGGGATTTTCCTGACCCAGGGATCGAACCAGGGTCTCCTGTATTACAGGCAGATTCTTTACGATCTGAGCCACCAGGGAAATCCCTTTGTATATGGCATAAGAATCCAAATCCATTCTTTGGTATGTGGGTATTCAATTATGCCAGCACTATTTGTTAAAAAGGACTATTCTTTCCCCATTAGTGGCCTTGGCACCCTGGTGAAAATCTATTGATCATAAATATATGGGTTTGCTTCTGGACTCTGCCCCACTGACCTGTATGACTATGCTTACGTCACTGCAACAGTGTTTGGATTACTATTGCTTTGTTGTAAAGTTTGAAATTGGAAAATATGAGACTCCCAACTGTGTTCTTCTTTTTCAAAATTGTTTTACTTCTTCTGCAAAGAGTTGCCATATACAAAATATAACTCAAAACAGATAAAAATAAAAGTTAAAACTTCTACAGTTCTTAGAAACAAACACAGAAATAAGTCTTCATGACTAGGGATTTGGCACTGTTTTCTTAGATGTGACACCAAAAGCACAAATTATCAAAGAAAAACTAGATATTGGATTTCATAAAAATTAAAAACTTTGTTCATCAAAAGGTCCTATTGAAAAAGTAAAAATGCAAATCAGAGAATGGGAGAAAATATTTACAAATCATATATCTGAATAGACACTCTTGAATCGAGAGTATACAAAGAATTCCTATAACTCAGTAATAAAAAGGCAAATACCCAATTAAAAATGAGCAAAGCTTCTGAACAGATGATTCTCCAAGAAAATTATGTACATAGTCAACAGTCATAGGAAAAGTTGCTCAACATCTCTAGCTATCAGGGAAATACAAATCAAAACCACACACAGGTAGTATTGCACACATTAGGATGGTTATAATCAAAAAATCAGATTAAAACAAGTGTTGGCAGGAATGAAAGAATCGGGACCCTAAGGTACTTCTGGTAAAAATTTCAAAACAGTTCCTCAAAATGTTAAAAATAGAGTTGTCATTTAACCCAGCAATCCCAATCACTGTAATCCAAACAGGGATGCAATCATTACTCAGATAAGAATTAGGATATTTTCATGTGAAAAATCAGAGAATTGGGGGACCATTAAGAGTACTTTGCACCCTCCTGGTTTGTAAGACTGCCTGTTGCTCTACTGGGGAATCTTTGGTGGTCCTGAAAAGCTACTCAAGAAGGACAGTAAAAAAAGGGTATACCCAGTCACTTAACTTCTGTTCCTTAGTATCTTCATGTATAAAAAGGAAGGTTTTACAAAAATCCCTGTCAAGGTTTTTCTGAGAATTAAGTTAAAGGACAGTACAATCATACAACAAATAGTTTTTTTTCTTATTCTACCCATGGAGCTACTTCACAGTCAATCTATTCAAGTCATACTGACAGAGGACATCATTTTCCAGAGGTTCTGCCAGGGTCCACGCCTGGACACCTTCCTCAGTGACTCTTAGCGAGACATTCAAACACTTAAACAAAAAGAACTCCAAGTTCAATTTCAAACCCTTAGCAAGGTGCGTTCATGTCTAAAGCCTATTTGGGAACCCACAGCCTTAACTGTGATCTACGATTCTGTGAGTTCTGTAGAGAATAAAAAGTTCCGGCATCTTCAGGCACCAACATCAATCCATGTGGAAAGATTCTATAATCCGGAATCAATATTTGAAGCCATCTGCTGAACCACAGTGTGCAGGAAGCTATTCTAGTTGACATGGGGCATTTTAACTGAATCAACCCAATTATCACTAATTCTTAAATAACTCCCAGCAGTAAAGTAATCTGTAGATTACACACTGCAAATTCCATTAATATTAAAAGTCAATCTGAGAATCCACAGGCAGGAAATCACACAATTTACAGATTTGGTATCTGATTTTGATCCTATCAAATCCTCTAAAGAAGTTGGAATTAAGCCCTGCTCTAAGACCTGTTTAATGATATTCAGGTTTTTACCTGAATATTTTTAGGTTTTCATATTGAACCTGCATCTCCTGCACTGGCAGGCAGATTATGGACTGAGCCACCTGAGAAGCTTACATATATAAAGGAGCTCATAAGACAAAAAGGAAAAGTTGCTTTTCGTTCTAGGTCAGACACCTGGATGACATGGAATCATTAGACAAGTCATAGAGGTGACAGAGTTATCCTGATTTTGAAATAAGGAAGCAGTAGAAAAATAAGCCTATGATTTGTGAATAGGTACAAAGGGACCAATCCCAGAAAAGACAATTGGCTGGAGAGGCAAAAAAGCGAAATGACTGGAGAGGCGAGAAAGAATAAAGGAGTATCTCTAGGAAAAAGTTATTTCTAAGAGACACCACAGAAAAGAGTGAAAGGAGAAATTCAAAGAGAAAAACTAGCACCTTGGTGATCCAATGAAAAAAATAGATCCTTAGTAAGTCTTGTGAACAAAATTTGGCATTTGTTTTCAAGTACTGTAGAAATGGTAGGGTGGTGGAGGCGGTTTCCGAAAGAGACAAAGTTTGGAAAAAAACTGCAATTACCACCGTGTAGTTCTTGAGTTCTGCTATGTGTCTGATACTGGAATAGATTCTTCACTGTGGTTGGAGAGTTATAGAAGATGGTTATTGCCTTATTTCTATCAGGATCTTACAAAAGTTTTTCCGGAAATAAAAATATTAGGTAATAGTTTGTGTATGATGAATATAAAACAACCAGAAAGAAGAATTCAACACCAGATATGTGGCCCTAACTCTAAGAAAGGTGGGAGTTCAAAATCAGAAAATGGCAGTGTGAGCTGGAAGGGCCAAAGATGGGCTCTTGAAGGCAGTCTGCTCACAGGCATAGGGGAGAGTGGAATGCTGGGAAGATGAGAGGTTTGTTCTCAGAGAGGCTCAAAGCACAGCTGTTGGCAGGAGCTAGGGACAGCTGGTGCATATAAGCAAGGTCATATCAGAGAGAGGGAAACACAGCTGAAAAGTTTATACTCCTGAGCCAGGATTGAGGTTCTTGATTGAGCCAGCAGCATTTGCTTGAGGAGGAAGGCAACGGGAAATTCACACCATACCATGCTGAGTAGGCGAATGATATGGCCATGGTGATTGCCTGTTTTGATGGTCATAAAACAGATTCCTTGAAGAACTATTAAAGGCTTGGGGATTACTTGCGAGGTAAGACAGAAAACCAGAGATGAGACACCAAAATGATTCACAAACCAGAAATGCAGGTATGGAATTCAGAAGAGAGTTTGGGGCTAGACATGCAAAACTAAAAATTATCATTTTCATTTTTCTTTTTTTTTGTTCTCTTGGTGTCTTTTCATGTCCTGTTCATCCCTCAAGGCACTTGACTTACTTACATACAAAAGAGCAAAAATGAAATCAATTAAGAATTCAGCAGAAATAAGAACCTTTTAAAAATCTATAAACTATAATAACTACTATTTATTGAGCACTTACTTTGTGCCACACATTGTGACAAACACTTTACACCTTAACTCATTTTATCTTCATACTGTGATGAAAAGGGAATTATCCTTACAGACCCCATTTCACAATAAATGTCATTATAAACATATTGAATATCCTCTGAAACTAAGTTTCTTCTGTGAAACAAATTGAAGCCTTGTAACTGCTGACACAAATCTCAGCCAGTGCTTGAATTCGTGTTTATATCAATTCTTTCATCTTTGTCTTCCAACTTCTATGTGGTAAGACAAAAAATTTCAGATTCTATCGTTTTAGTATAAATACCTCAACTAAAGTTATGCTGTGTTACACACTTCAAGTTTTCAGTTATCAAATACATGAACATATATCCCAAGTAAATACATAACTATATAAAACACAGTTGGGTTACCCTGGAGCAGAGACTGGTTTTACGAATAACAGTTGCCCTAGAAGTGACAATGTTTATGGAGGTGGAGAAGAACTCCTATATGACTAATACATCCCTCTCACTGTGGTGTATGCCTAGATCCTCAAAATGGCTCTTCTGACAGCTCAATTTTCCCCAAACATTAGTTATGATACTCTGAACAGATTTTAGGAAGCCAGCTCTTGATGGTACAACACAGCTAGGAATCCTTGGCAGGGCTTTTCCCACCAAGACCCTGTCAAAAGTATCTCACACTGAATTTGTGGAGGGCATGGAATTTCTGGAGCTTCTGCACAAAGTCCTCTAGACTTCAAAGAAGCTAGCGATTCTGTAGTCTTAGAGAGTGGGGTTTCAGTACCTTCATCAGGATAAGACTAAAGAAGAGACATGCAGAGGGACCCCTAGGCATGCTTTCTGGGAGCATTGTAAATACATAATCCTAACTTTCCATCACAAAGGTTGGCTTGTGATGTTAACGTTTATTCCCATTGGGATCAAATTGTCCACAGATTTATACCTGAAAGCCACTATTTCAATCACACTTGGTAAAGATTACCAATTACAACTTATATATACTTTTGCAAAATCTGTCTCTGATTTAGTTCCAGTATTACCAACATTCCAGAAATTTCTATTGCTATCACTCTAATAGACATTATTCCAAAAGAAAACAACACTGATAAAATAAATTTCACTGAATTTAGGTACAAATTTCCATCTTACTGAGATAGCAATAACAAAATTTGTTTCCTAGAATCAGAATCTCCTATCAACCATCTCTTATCCTATGAAAAAAGTTAACTAAATTTAAAATTCAACTTAAGTAAGGAGATAAGCTATATCTCATAGCTTGAATTTTCTAGATTATTTTCCCTTTACCTTTGTGAAAAATGTAAATTGTTAGTATCTGAAATTATGGTTTAGAAAACACATGTATCAATCTTAAATAACAGTCATAATAAGAATATGAATAATAAGAAGGTTAAGATGCTAGAGAACCACACTAAAGAAACCTTCTTGGAATCAGGCTATCCTATTCACATTTAGGACACCAGGCAAATATAAGCTGCTTATTTTCTAGCTTTCGGTCACTGAGGTTGTTTATTCAATTCATAGAATCAGAGAATTTAATTATGTTGGGAGGGACTATGGAAATTTTCTAGTCCAACCTCCTCATTTTTTTTT
>NW_011495049.1:9401028-9401222 GCF_000754665.1 Bison bison bison | reverse complement strand
GGCTTAAAGCTCAACATTCAGAAAATGAAGATCATGCCATCTGGTCCCATCACTTCATGGGAAATAGACGAGGAAACAGTGGAAACAGTGTCAGACTTAATTTTTTTGGGCTTCAAAATCACTGTAGATGGTGATTGCAGCCATGAAATTAAAAGACGCTTACTCCTTGGAAGGAAAGTTTTGACCAACCTAGA
>NW_011495049.1:9395844-9400928 GCF_000754665.1 Bison bison bison | reverse complement strand
TTTTTTCTGAGGACCCCCCCCCACGCCCCCCTGCCGTGCAGCCAACCTCCTCATTTTAAGCATAAGAAAATTGAGATCATTCTTTTACGGGTACCCAGCTAAAATTAAATGTATAACTCAATGCGATACCTCTATTTATATATTGAGGCCTCTAAGATAGCTATTGTTACAAGTGAACTTCCATTTCAAAAGTCACAGAAACTTCTACTCCATGTGTCTTATAATAAAATTATTATGTCCTTAGGTAACATTGCCAGAAGAGAACTCAAATTTACTATCTCTAAGAGTCTCACTCTGTCACTGAGGAGGAAATGATGATGCCAGAATCAATCAGGCTCTAAGAATCTCTAAAGCAAGGCTTACATCTTACCTGACTTCATAGTTCTAACAAGCAGAGCATCTATCACACAGTGGGTGTTTTGTATTTTTTTTTTTGCGTGCTGATTGATTGAATGAATAAATGATTGCTTTAAAAATTAGTGTAGCAATATTGCTTTAAATATTTGTAATTAACCTCCAATTAAAAAAATAAATTTATATTAAAAAAAATAAATATTAGTGTAGCAAAGTGAACACAAGGAGAAGCAAACCATGAAAATCCTTCCTTGGCTAGTTTGTGTCATTCAGTTGCACTTTGGGATGTTTATCAGCACTTGGATTCACAGTGGTTTGTCATCACAGGACTTTACCTGAAGTCCTTACAAGAATAGGTACCGCCCTTACAGGCTTCTATTCTTAATGCTCTAAAAGTGTATTGGAAACGTTCCAGTGGCAGCATGACTGAAAGCAAACCTGCCATTAACTAAAGACATTTCAAACCTACATAACCATTTACACAGCCCTCCTTCTCTTTCCACTTTAATTTAAGCTTATTTCACCACAGAATCATACGGTTATTTAAACTAAACGTTGCTGTTTGGAATCCAAACAAGCATGGAGACTCACTCTATCCCCACGTGCTCCCAGTGTTTCCTCGATTTTCTCGGGTCAAATGAAGCTATAGAAATGTGAACATCTTACCATCCAGATGGTCCACGTAACAATACACATCGTAAGTTTCATGAGGAGCACGGAATCCGTAGGTCCGGACTCCTTCCTTCCCCATCATGTCTCCATAGCAGCCTTCTCGGGGAACCCGGATGGGATACCTGGGAAAATAAAGGACTAGGAAGTAGCACTATATTCTCACTCCCCACGTGATGAACTAAAGCCGGTAGCCCCCAGACCACTCACCTAACAGTCTGATCTGACAGCCAGCCTGCATCACACTGCTCAAAACCATCTTCATAGGCGGCATGCAGCTGCTCTGGGGTGGCTATGACGGCCCCGATGTCCACACAAGCCTTCTGTGCCATCTCAAAGTTCAGGGTGTACCTGCTGGTTGCCGCCCTGTAGTGAAACACAACCCCTGCAAAGATAGCAGCGAACAATTACAGGCGAGTTCAGGTCTCCCCTCGTACTGTGCAGTTTCTCATTGGAGCAGTCTGTCAAATGACTTGCTAACACGGTCTTAAGACCATGACAATCTTTTTATTTTTACTTCATATAGCATTATGCAAAATTATGGTGATCTGAGGAACCCCAGAAATGCTATTCACTCAGGTATCCCATTCTGCTCCATTAAAGTTTCCTAGTCAGGAGTTTTCTGTTCCCATGGAAACCGTCTGAAAAAAAGATTTAAGCTGCTAAATCCCATATGGTGACTAGTGGTCCTAATTATAGGTAGTATTCAGGCTATTATGGCTTCCCAGGTGCTTCAATGGATAAACAATCTGCCTGCAATGCAGGAGATGCAGGTTCAATCCCTGGGTAGGGAAGATTCCCTGGAGGAGGGCATGGCAACCAACTCCAGTATTCTTGGCTGGAGAATCCCATGGACAGAGGAGCCTGGCGGGCTACAGTCCATGGGGTTGCAAAACAGTCTGGCACGGCTGAAGCAACTGACCATGCGCGCACAGGCTATCAGGGGACCACGGACGACTAAAGGCAGTAGGTGCTGCAGGAGACACAAAGAGTTAAGGAGGTCACGAGATCAACTCCTCTCCATGTTTGTACTCAGGGCCAACTCAATAGAAGCATATAGAACCTTCACCAATACCACTTCCTCCAAACATGAAATATTGTGATATTTACTTACCGAGACAATATATTATAATGGAAAAGACACTAGAGTATATAAGAGAAGGCCTATTCTAATTCTTGATTTGCTCCTTAATCATATATAAGCCTTAATTTCCTCCTCTATAAAGTATACCTAACAGTGCTTATGCTGTTTTATTGAAATGAAGATCAAATTAGATAAAGAATTTTAAAATATCTTAAAATGTTGGATAGGCTACTATAATAAATGTTTATCATATTCACTAACTGATCTGCATAATGTAGAATCTCCACTTTGACAGGTAAAATGTATGATTTTTATCCCAAAGAAGGCCTGAAATAAAGTTCTCCAGACTCCCGCGGGTAGAAGCCAGGCATCCTGATATGTGCTTCAAATTCCACTTTGTCGTATTTTAGGAGTTGCATAAACTAGTGGTTCTTGAACTGTGTTTCAGGGTCAAAGAACTGTCAAAAGCCTGAGGAAAGAGCAACTGAGGGGGTGAAGCTTGGGGCCCTCCTCCCACTTGAGCAAGGGCATCTCCATTTTTAACTGGAGTAAATATGGTGACTCATTTTCATCAGACAGCAAAGTGAGTCAAGCTAATGTGCCTAGGAAGTCACTGGAAAATAGAAATTGGAGTAATTGGGTTTTATGGGTGAGATTTTATTGTCATATCATTTAACACCACATATTTATTATGTGGAATTAATTTTGGTTTCCAAGATATCTTTCACTTTCCTTTTATTCCTAGTAATTTCTTAGAGTTGACAACAGCCTCCCTCCGTCTCTCTCTCTCTCACACACACACAGCTTGACTTCTAGCTATTAAATTGTTTTCCACATGCCTATCCTCGCTTCTGTCTTCCAAAACAGGTATGTGCCAATAAAGCATCTACAGGGGACAGACTAGGCATGTCATCAATAAGCACCTCTGATCAGTGTCAATACAAAAAGGCCTGCACAGGTACCAAGTGGATGCACTGACAACTAATACTTATTTCCCATTTCTGATATTTCAAAGAACAAAAAAACAAAAAAACAGCGAATGCTTTTCATAAAATCTATACCTTTACAGAACAACTTTAAAATTTCCAGGAAGTATATATGGTCCTATAAGTATGTTTATAATGATCTCTAAGACTTGAGCAAGACTTTGCATGGTTTTAAATTAGTCTTCTGCTGATCAAAGCGTCAAAGAGCCTTCTTGGTAATTAAAAATCTTCCTAGTGCACTGAGGACTGGCAGTAAGGGGGCACAAAGGGGCCTCCATGACCAAGGCAGGGAATATCAGGCTGTATAAGTATCTATAATTGCTGGATAATTTGAAGACCTCATGGGGCTAAGGAGATTAAGTGGAGAATTTTCATTGTTTCAGAGAGGCAAGGGGCAAATCCACTGCTAATTCTTTAATGATGAAGATTTAAGAAGTTGTTAAACTTCTGGGATTTAATATATATATATATAATATACATATAATGCATATCTAAGTTTATATATTTTATTTATATATATATATAATGTTACATTACACAAAAAGAGGAAGAGATATATCAGTAGAAAAAACAATCCAAGACTAATCAAAGTAAATGATAAAAAAAATTAAGAGCAAAGAGCCCAGGGTGTTCAGTGGATGCCTGGAAAACATAAAAATAGATTTATAGAAGACAGGAATAGGATCTGAATGGGAAAGGATGTTCAGAAAATTAATCTGTCACATCTGAAATTCAGAGTATTTCCTTTTGGCTACACAAGAAAGAGTTTTAATAAAACCCTTTGTATATGTTTCTGAAAGGTAAATATTTTATAGGGAAATGGAGGGTTGGAAGAAAAATCTGTTCCATCATGCCTGGGTATGAGAATTTTGCTTAATAACTTGCCAAAATATTCTGCTTCCAGGAGCTGTGGCATTATGTGTGTACCCAATTAAAGCAATTTTTCTTTGCTTTGTCTCCTAACTTAAATTCAAATGACATATAAACTACCACTGAAAGGGGGCTGAAACTAAAATGTCTCATCGCAAGACAGTGGGTGACTAGTGTACTGACCTTAAAAAAATACACCGAATTCTTGTTTTGATCCAATTCAAATGTTTATTGAGTCCTTGCCTTTTCAAAGCACTATGATATTAATATATACCATGGACTTATTAGGTGCCTTATTTATTCAATGTAAGTTAAGATATAACTTATATTTCTTAAAAGCAAACTCAAACATTTTAATAATCATGCTAGGAGAGTGAGAAAAAGGGTTTGTGTGTGTGTGTATGTATATATGTGTATATGTGTGTTTATGTATGCATGTGAGTATACATGCACATATGCACATATTAAAAAAAATTAAACTGTAGATCAGCCTTTGCAGTCTTCAAAAATAATTGCTGATAGGTCTCAATAATGAAGTAATGATTCTTGAGCTATATACCATGTCTTGAGGTATTCATTATATCTGGTATAAAGTCACCTTCCTTGACTCCTGACCAATTAACAGCTCATTTTTAGTAACGGACATGGACTATTGGGTCGATTGGTGTGTGTTTTCCCTCTGTTCAAACCCTGAGCAATGGCTACTTTTGAATCTTGTTTCACTACACTTCTGAACCAGGTATCCTGTAGTACCAGCTTCTTCTAGATTCGCAAGCCTTACCCTCCACGGTCAGTGACACCGTGTCCTGTGTGTCTTCAATCCCGTACATGACGTCACAGCGGTAGCGGCCTGCATCACTGGCCAGCAGTTTGACCATGGTGAGTGAGGCATCGCCCACGTCCTCGGGATGTGTAGGCACCGACACTCTCCCTTTGTAGTCTTGACCGATCTTGATATTCCCATTTTGGGCCACGAGAACAGTAGTCTCCTTTAAATCTTTTCCCGTCTTGTCCAATTCAATCTTAGACCATTTGATTCGCAGAAATTCACTGGTGGTGTTATAACTGGGTGGTAAGGTAGGCATGGTTGAGAAATGACAAGGTAGGTTGACTTTTCCAGA